>NW_027481123.1:0-164381 GCF_050403485.1 Sporobolomyces salmoneus
CAGTGCACACGGGATAGAGGGGAGGAGAGAAGGGATGAACTTACTCGATTTGGTGACGCTCGTACCCTTTCCTTCTCCTTGCGAGTGAGTTTTCCCTCCAGATCCAGTGACCATCTCGATTGAAAGTTAGCTGAGTTTGAGTTGTCGGAAGTGTTTGGGACTGCAGAGAGGAGGGGGAGACGGAGAAGGAGGGGAGGGTGAGCGTGAATAGGGAGCGAGAGGAGCGTCCTCTGATGGTTGAGAGAGTACCCACGTAGCTAGTTGAGGTGTGGTGAGCTAAAGAGAGTGAGATGAAGTGCAGAAGAGAAGTGAAGAGAGAGAGAGAGGGGAAAAGGGATCAAAGAGCCGAAAGGTTTTTTGGAGGAAACTGCGCACCCACGCGCTAGAGTGAGTCACCTTGAAAGGGAAGGAAAGAGGTTCGTGCTGGACCTTCTTCTTCTTCTTCTCCTGACCTACTCTCTCCTCTGACTTGTAACCGTGACTAGTTGCTCGAGCCTCAAGAGAGGAGAAGTAGCTTGAACCTGAGAGTGAATTCGAGCTCTTCTTGCCTTCTTCATTCGATGTCTCTTCCTGACCTTTGAGCGTTTGAGCGCTAGCAGCAGACCTGTCCAGCCTCAGCGCTGCCGATTCATCTGTTTGGAATCGGCTCGAACGAAGTAACGAGTGCCCTCACCGAAAAAATCGAAATTCGACGAAATCTGACCAAATCGAATCGAATTCGGTCGAATTCGGTGAGAAACGAGAAGGGCTCGGAAGTTCTGCAGACGTAGACTGAGCGTCTATCGGGCGGAGAGAGACTGCAAGTCGATGCGAAGTCGAGAAGAGAGAGAGAGCAGAGGGCGCGCACCGATTTCGCAAAGTAAAGAGACATCGACGAACGGCTCTCTGTCATGCGCACGACGACCAGCAAAGCGACCAAGGAGGAAGGGCGGGATACTGTCTCTCAAAGCGAGACCCTCAGCAAAAATGCGAGATTCCTGGACCAACCTGGGTCAAAACGGACCAAAATGGACCAAAATGGCCCAAAATGGCCCAATCTGGCTGAGGATTGAGGAGGGTCAGGGTTTAGCAGGCTCGAAACCCGTGTCCGATGTCTACTGTCAACGAAAGAAGAGGGAACAAATCACGAGGACATGGAGACTCGAGAGGAGAGATGCGGATTTGCGGAGCGCGCGGATTTCGCAAGAAGCGAAAAGACAGCAACTTGGGTAGGAGGATTGAGAGACGGCTGCCTACTGCCCGCGATAGCGCGAGAACGGAACAGGGCTAAGAGAGCTAGAATCTTCTGCGAAAGAAGGAGACGGAGGAAGTAAACTCGAAACTTTCGTCTCGACGCACAGACTCTCTTTTCTCGCAAACTCGTTTTTGCACACGATGTCATTGCGGGAACGACGAGAGAATCTTCCTCTCAGCCTTACGAGATTTCGACAGGCTGAAGGAGGACGATCCAGTGAACAAAACATTCTTGCGAAAGTGAGCGCCCTCATCAAAATTCGGTAATTCTTACTGAAAGTCGGCGATTCTCGATATAAATTACCGCCAAATGTCGAGAATGTACGATTTTCGAAGCGGGCGTGCAAAGCTCAAACCGCCTCCGTTCATGCTTTCAAAATCATCGCGCGAAGTCGAACAGCACGAAACACGAGGTATCACTCTTTGACACTTGAGAACAGCCGGTAGCGAGCGAGTTGATCAGCGGAACAGATGGAAGACTCAAGAGAATCTTTCGAGACGCAGAGAAGGAACTCAGCTCGATCCACCGACCCGTTCTTGCGCGGACTCATCTCTCCAGTCTCGTCCTCTCCGCGTCGACACCATCTCTGTAGCCGAGTTCAAGAGCTGCGCTCGATCACAAGCTGAGTCGTGCGTCTGTGAAGCGAGCGCCCTCCGCAAAAATGGGATAGAATCACTGAAAATCACTGAAAATCACTGAAAATCACCGCCAATTCACGACAATTTTCTCTTTCCCGCCATTTTCGAGGAGGACACACAGCTTCACTCTCTTCGTTAGGCATGGGGAGTCAGCTCTGAAAGCTCTGTCGCCAAGCGCATACAGCAAGTTGTCACTCGAATGAGTGTCGCGAAGGAGAGGGGTGAGGGCAAAGAATTTGGGAAGTTTTCAGGTCGAAGGACTTTTCTGCTGGAATTGTGGTTTCGCCAGGAGACTGAGTCTGCCGAGACGGCACAGACGAGGATACCCGTCGACAAAGAGAGGAGATGTCGAAATGAGGTCCTCAAACAAGGCGGAACTTTTATACTTCCCTACGGTCTCTTCGTCATTCTCTGCTCCGGACTCTTCCCTACCCGCCTCAAGAAGCACGAATTGTTGCGATCGTATTGCGAAGTTCAACCGAATATAGCATCAATCTCATCCATACTCTTCCGTACTTTCTTCTTTTTCTTAGGTTTCTCCTCTTTCCCATCCGTCACCACCTTCGACGATATCTCGCCACCTAAATCCCGCTCGATCCTCTTCTTCCTACTGACTGGTTTGACCGTCCCTTCGCTTCCTAGAGTTTCTTTAGGCGCCCGTACTGTCTCTAGCTCTGTCTCCTCCTGCACTTTCTTCTTCTTCTTTACCGGTGGCAACATAGTCACTTGTGCATCCGGCGCCTTGTCCTCCTCCTGTGCTGGCTGAGCGATCGGCAATGGTCGTTTCTTCTTCTTTGAGGGAGGTTCCACTTTCTCCTCCGCTTCAGGTTCGATTTTCTTCGGTTTCCGGACAATGACATCTCCGAGGTCGTCTGCCTTTCTCACTACTTGACCGAGTTCGTCCTGCGCTGAGACTGAGACCGATTCCGGTATAGGTGTCGCAGAAACGGAGGAAAGAGGCGTGGAAGTCGTTCGTTGTGGAACGAGGTATTTTCGAAGTTCTTTCGGAAGTCGAGCGATAAGAGGTTGCACAATCGAAGATAGCTGGACGACGAATCAACATTCAGCCCGAATCGAGTCGAGCGAGAGCGGAGACAAACTCACGTTGTTGGCCTCGACCAGGTTGAGGAGAACCGAACTCAGTTTGTTCACTTCGTCGTGTAACACGAGCGAAAGGGAATGGAGTCGAGCAATGAGAGATATGATGACGAGGATAAAGGCGAGGAAAGCCTTCGTTTCGATTAATTGTTCGAGAATGCTGTCAAAGATGGAAGAGTCAGTTTGGATAATCACGAATTAGGCGCGAGACGGGACGATCCACCTTGCACAGTTGAGTAAGACTTGAATACTCTACAGTCCAGAGAGGGTTAGCGAGGCCAGAAGGGGAGAGTCTAGATGGGTTTTACCTTTTCGACGAGAACCAGACTTCGAGGCAACTGCATCAGTCCCGCAACGACTTGCTGACTCTGAATCGTCGGCACGTCATCCGAATCTTTACTGTTCTCATCAGACGGCTGTCAGCTCGTCGAGAGCTTGGAATAGAACAGCTGTGAGAGGGGCTCACCTCGAACCAAACAAAGAAAGTAACGAATCGACCTCTTCTAGCGTTCTATGCAGCGTCCTATCGACGTGGATCACTCTCTTCCACCATACGCTTGCCTTGTGCTGGTTCTTGTTCTTGTAGGAGAAGCGATGAACGAGATTCAGCTCGTCGTTGAGTTGGGAAGAGATTCGTTTGATAGGTCGAAGGGAGGAGACTAGACCGGGTAAGGAGAGGGTGGCAGTGCTTGATGAAGGTATCTGAATAGCTGGTGGAACTCTAGGGAGCATTTGCGCGAAGGGTGTTGATGAGTAAGAATCGAAAGAAGTTCTCTCGGAGAACGAGCTCTCTTCCACTTCATTCACTCGACCTCGTCGAGCGACACTGAAAGACACCAGACCCAGCGCAACTACTCCGTGAGCACCCTTCGACCTTTCCCTCTGTCCCCTCGCTTTACTAGAAGCTGATCTCATTATTTTCTTTTTTGCAGCCACAAACCAGAGAATCGTTCGAAGATGAGTAACGGGGTCGCGTATGTTGGACCTACGAGTCAGACTGCCTACGTGCTTTGCGCAGGTAAGCCTGCTTCCTCTCCTCTGTCTTGAGAGAGAGAGATTATTCTGTTGAGGCTATGCTAATCTCCTCTCTCCTCTCTCTTGCTTGCAGATTGCGGTACACCTATCGAACCAAATGGAGCAAACTTGTGTGTGAACTGCTTGAGAAACTCGTGAGCCCTTTCCCGATTCAAGACTAGAGGAGTATTTCGCTAACTTCTCCCTTTCTCGAGTGCAGAGTCGACATTACCGAAGGAATCCCGAAGCAAACGACCGTCAGTTGGTGCCGAGGATGTGATCGATACCTCTCTCCGCCTACGATGTGGACTCAGTGTGATTTGGAATCGAGGGAATTGTTGGCGATTTGTTTGAGGAAGCTCAAAGGGTTGGCGAAAGTCAGGTTGATCGATGCTGGATTCATCTGGACGGAACCTCACAGTAAGAGGTTGAGGGTTAAACTCACGATTCAGAAAGAGGTACGGTCTTCTCGCTTTCTTTCGAATCCAATTTGACTGATGCTCAACCCGCCTTGTTCTTTGCTAGGTCTTCACCTCTACGATTCTACAACAAGTCTTCGAAGTCGAATACATCATTCAAGGAGCTCAATGTCCCGAATGTACCAAATTAGCCGCGAAGAACACCTGGCGCGCGATGGTCCAAGTTCGACAAAAAGTCGATCACAAACGTACCTTCTTGTACCTCGAACAACTCATCTTGAAACACAACGCCGATCGGGATTGTATTTCGGTTGCCGAGGTCAAGGATGGATTGAATTTCTTCTTTGCGAAGAAACAAGACGCGATTAAAATGACGGATTTCTTGACTGGTATCGCACCTGTTCGGTAAGCACATACACTCTTCTCTCTATTCGCAAGTATCAGCGACTTACATGTGCTCGTACGTCGATTAGTACCAAGACTTCAGAACAACTAATTTCGATGGATCAACAAAATGCGACGACGAATTCGAAACAATCCTACTCGGTTGAAATCGTCCCCATCTGTAAAGACGACATCATCTGTATCCCGAAAACGATCGCTCGTTCTCTCTCAAACATCGCTCAACTCTGTATCTGTCATCGAGTCGGAAACCAACTCTACCTGATCGATCCTATCACCCTAAACATGGCCGACATTTCCGCTTCCGTCTATTGGAGATCTCCCTTCCCTCCTCTCGCCAACATCACCCAAGCGATCGAATTCATCGTTCTCGATATCGAGCCGACTTGTCATCCTCCGAAAACGGCAAAGGGTGGTCGATTCCTTTTGGCCGACGCTCAAGTTTCTCCCGTAGGAGGTACCATGTCATCCGACATGATCTTCCACACTCGTACTCACTTGGGAGCCGTTCTCAAACCTGGAGATACCGTATTAGGGTACTACTTGACGAATTCGAACTTCAACGACGACGCGTTCGAAACGATGGATCAAGGTAGGATTCCCGAAGTCGTGTTGGTGAGGAAGACGTACCCGAACAGGAGGAAAAAGAGTAAAGCGAGAACTTGGAAACTTCGTTCGATCGTTAAAACTGCCGGAGGTGAATCGTTGGAAGACGCTGAACATATCGGATTCGGTCGTGAGAAAGTTCAACAACCTAGACGTGGTAAAACCGTTGCTGTGAGCTCTTCATCTCTATTCTCTTTGCTTTCCTTACGAGATGACTGACGTTCTTCCATTTGTGCGTAGGGAGATCAAGCGAAAGCTGAAGCGGATTACGAACGATTCTTACAAGATATTCAAGAAGATCCCGAACTCCGAGCCGAGATGCAACTGTTCAAAGACAAGAACGCCTTGGAAAGGAAAGAGAACGCGATGGATGAAGATACGGATGCTGAAACTGGAGACGAAGGAGGAGACGATGAGGATGATTACCCAGAGATCAACGTTGACGAGTTGTTGGATGAGATGGACAACCTTGGACTGGAGGACGGCGAACCTCAAGCTGAGGAAGGAGCATAGTTTCGAAAGAAGGAAACGATTAGATTGTCTTTTGCATTGTACCCTCTCGCACGCTTTCACCCTTTGTCACCCCTGCACTACCATACTCACTTGTACTCGATCCGCTTACTTGCGAGAGCTCTGCTCGAGGAAGTTGCGAAACTGTTCGAACGCTCTAAACGAAAGTTCTCTCTCTTCTCCCCACCTTTCATCGAAACTATCGCCTTTCTCTCGACCCGACCTCGTTTGGATGAATGGCGGACCCTCACGCAGTACCTTTACCACCTTCACGTGGCTCTCTCGACTCTAATCGAGGGGGAGGGGAATACGTTCATCAACAACTCTCTCACGCTTCCCACCTCGACCCTCTAACCGAACAAGACTCTCTAGAAACAACAATCGAGAATGGTGCTCACGAAGAGGCGGAGCAGGTTCAGACAGGGGAAGAGGATGAACGGATACGAACCTTGGAAGATGAACTCGAGAGGACTAGACAGGATCGCGACGCGTGGGAACAGCAGTATCAATCGTTGATGGCGAAATTGACTACGATGAGACAGACCGTAGGGGACAAGATCCAACAGGACGCTGTGAGTCTCTCACTCTGTCTCTCTCCACTCTCTTTACGACTTCCGAACACCTGTCACTCACTAACTCCCTTCTGATATGATGATGTCGATAGGATGAGCTAGATAGAAGGGAACAAGAGATCGCCGACTTACGAGCCGCGAACGACGACCTCGCCATGACGATTGAAACTTTGAAAACTGAACTAATTCAGTCCAACGAAGACGCCGACGCGGCTCATTCCGAACTAGAACAACTACGGTCTCACGCGTTCGATTCAGAGAAACAAACGAACGAAGAAGCGAACGAACGAGACTTGTTATTGAGGGAAGTTCAGGAAGATTTGGAACGAGTGAGAATCGAACGGGAAGAATGGGAGTCGGAAGCGATGAGGGAGAGAGTGAGGAGGGAAGAGATGCAACAACTGTTTGGACAGGTCGAGATGGAATTGGCGACGGCGAAAACGGAGAGGGAAAACTTGAGGGAGGAACGGGATCGGGAACAGGAAAGCGCGGCGAATCTTCACGCCGTATTGGAGGAGTTCCAAGCAGGTGCGTTGAGGGCTTCCCCAGTGTATTTTAAGAACCTTGCTGATGTCACAGTTGCCATGTCGCAGCGAAGGACCGGGAACTGCAATCTCTGCTGGGCGATTTACAAAATCAGCTGCACGACGCTACCGAATCTCTCGCCTACTATCGACAACAAGCTGCGGAAGCCGAAGTGAGTTCCACCTTAATTACTCCTCGTTATCGAAGTCGAGCTCACTGTCCCGTCTTGCGCAGAATCGGTTGTCTGCTGCAGAAAATAACAGCGAAAAGCTGTTGGCATTATCGTCCGAAGTCAAGGAGAAGAACTTGCTAATTGGAAAGCTGCGGCATGAAGGTGAGCAAATATGATCGATCAGAGAGAATCGAAACTGACCTCTGTTCATGATAACTTGTTCGCAGCGGTCATCCTGAACGAACATCTGACAGAGGCGCTGCGACGGTTGAAACGGGACTCGAGTGCAGATAGTGTCGACCGGTGAGCAGAATTCCTTCTCAGTTCAAACTTGTCAACCTCCTCGAGCTAAGACCGAACTCTGTCTTCAGTCGACTCGTTTCAAACGTGCTAATCACTTTCCTCAACACGCCTCGAGGCGACACGAAACGATTCGAGATGTTACAACTGATCGCATCGATTCTCAGCTGGACTGACGATCAACGCGAAAAGGTTGGACTGCAGAGGAGCTCGGGAGGACTTTCGGGACCTGGTGTGATCGCAAGTGGATCGAGAGGAGGGTCGAAGGGACATGCGAGAAGCGGCAAGACACAAGCGGTTGACGAGGGTGTCGAGAATGAGGTAAGTATCCTCTACAAAGGCGGAAGACTAAGTGAGCTGACTGGATTCGCGCGAAAACCAGTCTTTCTCGAATCTTTGGATCGAATTCCTCCTCAAAGAATCTTCCCAAGGCGCGTCTAGCACCTCCGCCGCTACTTCGTCGTCATCAAAGCAAGCTCCGACATCTCCATCGTCCGAGTTTGGAAGTGGTCAAACCTCACCTTTCGGGGGACGATTCGATCTTCCATCACTCGGTTCTCCTCCACGCTCGACCACTTCAACAAGAAGACCAAGTTTGACTTCGATCTTCTCGAATGGAAGTTCGACAGCGCAAACCTCGACAGCTCCACCGAGTATCGCAGAGGAGGAAAAGTGATTCATCACGGTAGAATTTCGGATTTTCGTTTGGTTTTGTGCTTATGTCTCTCTCTTCCTGTATGTCTGTAGTTCTCGATGTCAGTTTACCCCTTTTCTTCCCTTGCAGTCTACAGCTCGTCGTTAGCGTCGTTCGAAAAGGTCCGAGGCGATTTCCGGACTTGAAGAGGTCCGAGTGTTTCGATAGCACTGACCTCTCTTTGCTCTCTCTTCCCGCTCTCACGCTAATTTGTCCCAGTCTCTACTGATCTCATGTTCTGGAGACAGATCCCTCGAGCAACGAACGTCCTCGCGAATCGCAATCCAGATCTCGAATCCCCTTCCTCCTCGCACCATCGACCAGATACCTCTCACTCAAGTAACATCGACGAGAACGTACAAGTCCCGTATTCGAGTCGCGAAGGAGGCCGCGAGTTCAACAGCAAGCAAGAATGGAAGAAAGCGATTCAAGGCGTGATGGAGAAGGAAGACTTGAAGCACGTTCGAGGGGTCGTCGAGGCAGCAGTAGCGGTGGAAAGAGATAACAAGAAGAAGCTGAAAGGTTACTCAGTCAGATTGAGGAGGAAATCGAGCGCGGCGAGAATGAGACCGAAGCTCGACCTCGAAGACGAATCGCCAGATCCAATCACACTGGCGAAAGTCACACCTTTCTCGGCATCACCTCCGGCGTCGCTTTGTGGAGGAGGAACTAGAGACGAGTCTGACTCGGATACGGCAAATTCGCGCAGAAGCAGAATGGAATCGACTCGAGAAAGCTTCAGTTTCGCGGACGACTCGAGATTACCGCTACCAAGCTCTACATCGAACCCAGCACCCCCTACTCGACCTTCCTCGGTATCTCCCCCTCGTCGCGCACCTTCTGTAGCTTCTTCAGACGATGATTCGACCCTTCCTCCTTACGAGCCTTCAGATCGATACAGCCTCGTCCGCCCCTCTCTTCCAGCTCGATCAGTTACAACTCATGCTCCTGTGCTTCCACTGTCAGCGACGATACCCAGACCTCAGCTCGACCACCGCACGACAGTCGCAGACCCGAGCTCTCAGTTCGTTCCTCTCCCGCTTCTTCCTCCTCTCCCTCCCCCGCCGCCTTTCCCAGTGTCAAGAACAGTCGGAAGAGAGAACGATGTGTCTCGAAGCAACGACCACGATGACGAGACGACATTCGCTCATCAAGCTCGACAACCTTTTACTCAGCCTCGTGAAATCTCCCGTCGACGCTCGACAGTATCGATCCGCCATCGCTCAGATCGAGTCGCCTACCACTCAGTGTTTGGGATGTCGGGTCTCACGAACCTCGGTAACAGCTGTTACCTGTCGGCTTTGATTCAGGGATTGGCGGCAACTGACGTTCTCTCCGAATTCCTAGCGAGTGAGTCCTTTCCTTCTACCGAGCTGAGACCTGCAGAGAGCTCACACAAATATCGTCGGGAGACAGGTGGAGAGTATCGAAACGAAGTCAATCGAGAGAATCGGAATGGGACGCAAGGTCAAATCGCAGAGGTTCGTCAGCTTCCCTTTCCTGCTTCAGTCGGTGGCTTTCATTGACCTACGTCTTTGCTATAGGCGTTAGCGGTTCTCTTCAAAGCGATGTCGAGCGGTCGACATCGAGTGATTACTGCTGGTAGATTTCGAGTGAGCTTTGGCTTTCCCTCTATTTCTGGTGATCTCAGCGGCGCTGACACAATCAAGGACTGTTGATCTCAGGACATTATCTCTTCGGCTTCGCAATTCGACAACTACGACCAACAAGACGCCCACGACTTCCTGTTATATCTCCTCGATGCGATCCACGAAGATCTCAACTTGCTGGTTCACGCTCCGTCTCCTCTGGAAGAGGATTCACCGGAACATCAATACGACTTAGATCGACTGCACGAGGTCGTCGCGGCTGATCGAGAGTGGGCAAAGTACAGAGATCGGAACGATTCAATCGTGATTGACTTTTTCCAAGGTATGTTGTTATCGCCTCTCCTCCTGCCGAGAACGCTGTATGGCTCACCGATGCTCGATCTTGCACTCTCTAGGTCAGTTGAGGAACCGTATGGAATGCCTCTACTGTCAAGAGGTATCTAGTTCAGCTTGCGACTGGAGAAAGAGTATCGCTCACTCGCATCTTCGATGGATTCCGAGCAGACTTCGACGACATACAACCCGCTTCAGACCTTACCCCTTCCAATCCCAGAACAACAAGGCGACAACGCAGTCCAGCTCGAAGATTGTATCGATGAATTTCTGCGCGAAGAAATACTGGAAGGTGAAAACGCTTGGTCAGTATTGCGTGCGCTTAGTCCTGTTACTTGAAGACTCGACTCATTGTGTCTTGATGCTGCAGGAACTGCCCTCAATGTCGTCGACCTCGCACTGCTTCGAAACAACTTGCAATCACTCGCCTACCTAAAATTCTCATCATCCAGCTCAAACGCTTCACTTCCTATTCTTCCTTCTCCGCAAAGGTCGAAACCAACGTCGACTTCCCTCTCGAAGATCTCGACCTCGGATACCTCCTCCCTCCGAAATCGACCAGCAACAGATTCGACCTCAATCTTCCTCACGAAGCCAATACGAATTACGAGCTCTACGCTCTCGTCAACCATCTCGGGAGCGAGAACACTTCAGGTCACTGTGAGTGATGAGATCTCGAACTCGTACAATAGCTGATGCCGTTCTAAATCCGAATCCTCACAGATACAGCGATCGTTCGCAAAGGCGATACATTCCTCGAAATCGACGACGAATCCATCACACCCGTCCCTGCTTCCGAACTCGTCGATCGTTGTGCTTCCTCCGTCTACCTCTTATTCTATCGTCTTTCATCTGACCGCAACGAGAAAAGACGTTCTTTCTGACATCAAGGCGAAATCTTCATTTCTGCGTCCGCTTCGCTCTGTCGCACTCCTCTACTTCACTACAGCATTTGTCGAGCTCGCTACAGAACGCCGGGGTGAAGCGTAGGCAGGTGGTGGACTCGCGGTACAAAGTTCTGTTCGTCGATCTCTCTCGAATGTTCTCGCAAATTCTACGAAATTTCGAGCAAGTTCCACCTCATGCTAGCATTCTCTCGCAAGTCCGTTCGCATGCACTTAAAAGGAAGCTCTGAGCCTGTCCCATCCCTATCTTCTTCTCCATCACTCTACGCAACGTCTCATCTCTCCCCTCCTCAGCTCAATTTTCGACTCGCACTTCACTCTCACAATGCTCTCATTCTATCCCTCGCACCCCACTCTCGATTTCGGATATCCCTACAGTCACACTACGTCCTCCTTCTACCCTGTCGAACCCGTCTCAACCCTCGAATCTCCTCTTCACCCTTCCTTCTTCCTCGGGAACGACTACAATCAACAACGCCAACTCTTCGGCGCGAGGCAGCTCCGCCAACAGCAACTTCGACAAGCCATCCTTGAGCAAGCCCGTCAGGAACAGGAGGAGGAGAGGAGGAGAAGAGAGGTGGAACGAGCTTTGACTCTTCGACAGGAAATGATCCGTAGATCGCGTCAAGCAGAACGCGAACGAGCGAGAGCGAGGGAGGAGACCCGACTTCGTCACCATCAACTTCGTCAAGCGCAAGAGTGGAGGAGGAGGCAAATCGACGAGGAAGCAGCACAAACTGGAGACTTGTTCGACGCTCTGATCGAATCTCTTCTTCCTTCCCACACTCAAATCGATCACGCCTCTCATCCAGTCACTTGTACCCCCTCTTCGGCGACCGACGTCGAACCGCCCGTCCTTGCTTCTTCGACTCCACTCTCTCCCCAATCAACCTCGCTCCTTTCAAGCACCGAGCTCGAAAGCGAATGCCCTATCTCGGCTGACGACGACACGGCGACGCTCTATCGCGATCAAGCCCTTGAAAAGCTCTCCTCCCTCGCCTCGTCGTTCTTCGATCGTCAGTCCAACTTCGTCGCCCCGACTTCTTTCACTTTCGAATCATCCCCAACTCCTCCTTTCACGACTCCTCGTCTCGCATTCGGATCCGCCAACTCTCAATTCCTCTCGTACGAAGACTATCTCGTCAAACTCCTCAGCGAACTCGATGCGGTCGAATCTCGAGGAGATCGTCAGATCAAGAAAGAAAGGAAAGCACTCGTCAAAAGGGTAGAAGCAGAATTGGAAAGGTTGGACGAGATGAGAGAACGAGCTTGGGAGCAAGAGAAGCAATCTCAAGGTGAGTTGACTTGTTCTTGAGCGCTCTCTTTCGATCCAGTCTGCTGACTTTCTCGCCTCTCCTTCAGTCCCTCTTCCGAGCTCGAACGCCGACGTCTCGACCTCCTCACTCAACGAAGATGATGATTCCCTCCCTGCTCCACTACCTCCTCTCACGGAAGAAGCCGTCGCTTCACTCTCATCGCGCTTCTCTTCCCGTTCTCTCTCCGACTCAGACGCTTCCTCTTTCACTTCTTCGACTTTGACCTCATCGACCTCCTCGAACGCTTCTCAAGTCGATCTGTACATCGCTGAAATGCTGCAACGAGCTCAAAAGCTGGGCGAAGAGGCGGAGCGAGTCGAGACCGCTTCGAAACCTTTCCAACGTCAATCTGTCGCGATCGCTGTTTAAACTTCTGTGTTATGCCTCCATTTGGTAGACTTAGTATCCTAGTTGTACCCTGTTGTAAAGTCCTGTTCGTCGCCATCTCGAGCAAGTCGAGGGACGAGAATGAAAATGCGAAAAAACGAGAGAGATGTTTACAATTTCCGCCGTCTCGCTACCCAAACAGCGCCGACGTTCGCGGCTATTGTTCCTGCTGCGAGTAGCATTGTCCGTCCACCTAGAGCTGCTCCGCTCGATGTTCCCTCCACCGCGAGAGGTTCGGCAGGCTGTGCTCTTCTCCTCCTCCGTCGAACTGAGCCAAAAGTCTTCCTTTCCTCCTCGCCGGTCGCCTCGGCTCTCGAGCTTGAGAAATCTTCCTCCACACCATCTTCTGACAGTTCGACCTCCGAGACACCTCCAAAGAAATCAGTCAACAAAGTTTCGTTCAACGGTCTTCGGAATAAATCGCTCCTAACTCCAGGAGTTGAGTGAATGACCTCGTAGGAGAACGTATCGAACTGTTCGTCGTCGAGATTTCAGTTACGCTTTCCAATGCGGGAGGTGAGAGAAGCGAGAGACGAACGAGATCTTGGAGAGTTGCTGTCGAAGTTTTGTTGATCCCTTCGAGGAACGTCAGGACGTGATGAGTGTATCGATCGGTGACGGCTACTCCGATATCATTATCGGCGTGATGCTGCGAGACAAAGTACGCTTGTCAGCAAGCGTAAAAAAGGGATGTGAGGGGAAACGAACCGAGTAAGAGTTTTGACCTTTTTCACTTGACCCAGTCGCGAGAACGTTGCCCGAGTAGAATTTGCTATACAGCGTATTCGCTTGACAAGTATCCACCATGAAGAATAACTCGTTGTACCTGTGAGTGACCCAAGTCGAACGAACGTCAACGCTTGAACGGCGCAAAGTTCGCACAAGAGACTCTCGCACCTTTCTTTCGTATACATTCCCCCTAACGCATCCGCGATATCGAACGCCGAGATCTCTTCGTTATCCTGGAATTTGAGGAATTCGTCCCCACCATGTCCGGTCATGTAGATGAAAACGTTTGAACGAGAATCCGTCATGAGTCGTTTTGAAGCCGGAGTCGAATCTGGTAATCGACCTATCCATTCCATCCAATCAAGTCAAGAGTCAGTTCGAAAGTCACGAGAGAAAGAAGAGACAGAGGGTGGGTCACGAGATGAAGAGACGAACCAGAAAGCAAGCGCAGGAAATTCTCAACATTCACTTCTTCTCCTTTATAATCCACTTCGATTCGTTCTCCGTACAAATCAGTCTTGCGATCCGCGTTCGAGTAGACGGTACCGGCGAAGGGGTTTCGAGGGTTACAGGCAACGTCGTCCGCGAGCATGAGGATGATTTGAGAATCAGGAATTCCTAATCGTTTCACCGTGCGGTACCTGTTTTTGAAACGAAGATTCGAGTCAGTCAGAGTCGACAGGTAGTTCTCAATTATCGCTCCACGAACATTGCTAGAGTGTTTGCCATATGCTGCGAGGGGACAAAGAGAGCTTCAGTGAACAAAGTCGATTTTCAAGACGGAAAGAGACGACTCACTCGGTAGTTGAACCAGAATCGTGACTGTTGTGGGTATACGAGCTCTTCAGTGATGTATTGCAATCAAGAATAGCGAGTCAACGTACAGTACAGACGAGAACAGCCCAGTTGTTCGTGAAGCCCGAGGAACTCGCGAGAACTGGACAGAGACATGCGATCGCGAGTGCCAATATCCGTGCGAGCCACATCTTGTCCACCACGTAGTTGAGGAGTCGTAAGTTGAGATTGAGGGGTTGATGGGAGAGGGTGAAATGAATTCGGTTTCCCTTCTTGGAGCTTTCCCTCTCTCTCTTTCTCTCTATCAGTAACTTTCGCCACCTCTACGATACATTCCATTCAAGCACAAGCGAACAGTCTACGACCCTAGTCACCTCCACGATCTCCCGCCGGTTCCCTCTCTCGCCCCCACCCGCCCGTATCGGTTCCTCTCCTTCTCCCCTCCCTCTCTCGCCGTCTCCCTCTCGAAACCCCCTCAGAGTGACGCGGGATGAACGGTTCGACTCTACAGCATCCAGCTCCAGCGCGACTGATACCAGATGATCGAAATTTCCCGCCGCTCGGGATGACTCTCGCTGAGTCAGATCTCCATCTCGCACAAGCCCAGTACGACGCAAACTTGAAGAAAGCTGGTAAAGGTAAGTCTCTACATTATATTCCCCTCCGCCCGCTGAGGTGAGGGCGAGAGGTTTCTCGGAAGACAAAAGGCGGTGCTGACTCGGAATGAACAACGAACGAACAGCGAAAGACCTCTCCCACGTTCCTTGCAAGTTCTACAAAGGTTAGTCCCACTCGAGTATTATCGTGGTATGTTGAGCTAACCCGTGTTTCGAGTCAAAAAACAGCGAATAGTTGCAACGCAGGATCGAGCTGCCCTTTTTCGCATGATCTCGTCAATGCAGGACAGGTTTGGCGCAAATTTCCTCATTCGTACACAAACAATCATTCTCCCAACCATACTGACACACACTCGAACGTTGTCACGAAATAGAGTAAACCGATTTGTCAATGGTTCGCGAAAGGGAATTGCAAGTTTGGACACAAGTGCGCTTTAGCCCACGTCCTCCCCGGTCAACCCATGTCGTTCGATCGAAAGAATAAACGTGCGGCACAAACTGCGTTGAGGGAAGCTCAGGCGAGTATGGTAGAAGGAACGAACATGGTCAATACGACGAATGCGATCGCTCAATCTCCTTCTTCCCAACAACGACAAATCATGGATCAACACGATATCCTTCAATCCCTCAAACAGTCTGTCGACTACTCTGGTCGGATAGGAGGAGGAGGAGGAGGTGCAGAAGCAGCTCGAGCGTTCATGTTAGGAGGAACGAACGGAAACGGAGGAAATGGAGGAGGATCGAGTTCAGGAGCGAGTCAACAAGGCGATTTCGAAGCCGTATTCGGATCTCCCGATAGTCTCGGCAGTCGAAGAACTCCAGCGTCGTCACCTGGGTTCCAGCATCGAACTCTCCCTCACCCTCACGATTCGCCTCATTCTCCTTTGAGTTTCGCTTCGATCGCTCAAGGCGACCCGGTCAATTTCATCGCTCCACCAAGCGCTTCCGGAATCGCTCATCACCTCGGTTCGAACGGAAGAGGATCAGTCGCGGCTCACGCGATGCTCTCGGAACAAGCTCGTCGACTTTCAAACACGAGTCAATCCCTCTCTCCCCCTCGACCTCAACATTTCGGCTACTCGACTTCAGTACCCCTCGCTGTGCCTGGTGCACTCTCGAATGGTGGAAACGGAAACGGAAACGGGAATGGACAACAATCGATCTTTGGAACTTCACCTTTCTCTGGTTCGAGAGGACTTTTCATTCCAAGTTCTTACGATTCGAACGAAGATGGGTTCCCTCGATCTCCTCCTTCTCGACCTCCCATGCTTGGCGACATGCAACGATCCTACTCGAACTCTGGAGGATGGCCAAGTTCGTACCGCTCAACGAACGAAATCGCGATCGCCGACGAGGACGAAGGAGAAGATGACGGATTCGATGAAGGTTTCCTCCCTTCTTCCCTAAATGATCTCCTCACTCCCGAAGAGATGCGTCGAAGAACTCTCAAAGCTCAGAACGGTCACGTCCCTTCGAATCTCGCCGCGAACGGAGGAAGTCCTTCCCCGAGTCATCAATTCCTTCCGAGTAAATCAGTCCCCGTCGACCTCCTCCTCTCTGGTGGGAAACCTTCTCTCCCGAACGGATCCGTGACAACTCCTTCGCCTTGGGGTACCGTCAACTCGAGTTCGTCCGGTCAAAACCCTTCAGCTCAACCTTTCACTCCTCCTCAATCCCTCCTCGCGGCGAGTCGTGCTTCTACCCTCGATCCAGCTCTCGCGACTCTCCCCCCTCCTCCTCCTACATCTTTCCTCTCCGCTTCGCCCTCCCACCACTTCGTTCCTCCGGCACCGTTCTACCCCGCCTCATTCAACGACGCCCTGGGAGGTCAATTTCCTTCCGCTCCTCGATACCCTCAAACCGGATTATCACCCAACACGAACGCTGCCCTAGCTGCTCCAGGGTCGTCGTTACCTGGTGGATTGGCGGCAGGATTGAGTAGACTTCATTTAGTTCCTCCTCCGAATTATACGGGTGAAACACCTCCCATGAGTTACTCTCAAGCCCTCGGAGCGAGTAATCGTGTCGTACCCAACGGTTCAGCGAACGGAGGAGGAGGAGGAGCGACCGTTTCATCGTCTCTTTCATCCTCTTCGAACGAGAACGTTTCCCCAAACCTTCAATCCGCGACTCTACCTCATCTTCAAGCTACTCGACAAGCTCTTCCTACGACGACGACGGTCGCGAGTCCGTTACATCACGAAGTAGTATTGGGAATCGAAAAGAGGAATGCCAGCGGCAACGATCGAGTTCCTTCTTCGGGAGGGATCAGTTCGGCGGGAAGTACGACGGGGGAAGAAGATTTAGGGGGATTGGAAGATGAGATTCAATTCGATATGGACACTTAAGATCAAATCGCAACCCTTCTCACACTCACGAATCAACTATTTCTCGCACTTTTCGTTTCGTTTGTATTTCTTTTTTCTCGTTTTATCTTGTGTGTTTTCACAGTTCAAAAAAGGTTTCTGATAGTCTCTCTCTCTTCTCTTGCTTACGTTTATCTATCTAGCTTACTCCACTCTCTCTCCCTCTTGTCGTCGTGCTTTTAATTCTCCCCCCTCCTCTTGTATTTTTCCCTTCGTTTCTTTCCTTCGATCGCTTTACCAGCTTAACTTTGTTTCCGTATTCGCAATTGACTCCTCAAAATACTTGTTCCGTGCTCACTAGGTTCCTCTCAATTGACAGAAGGAGAAAGAGAGAGAGTGCTGGAAGGGTACTCGAGGGTTTGCAAGTTGCAGGAGAAAAAGCGAAAACTCAGAAAAGATAAGTATATGAAAAAAGGTAACCTCAGAGCAGTGCTCGCTCAACTTCAAATCGGACTAGCCATCAAAGCCTCTACGTTCCCCCTCCCCGCCGACGCAGGACTCTGGTTCATCCTCTCGAAGAACCTTTGTTGAGCCGGTGAAGAACGTTGTTGCCTTTGCTGTTGCTGTTGTTGAGGTTCGAATTGTTGGGCGTTTGGAGGTCCGGTAGTACCCCAAGGGTTCAGGAAGGGAGAGAGAGGTTGACCGAGAAGACCATGGGAGGTGGAGGAGGAGGAACAGGAACCGAGAGTTGGAGTGGCGGAAGTTGAGGAGTGGAAATAAGGGTGATGGAGAGCTACTTTGGCTATACAAACATCATCGCCAACCCCGTTTCAGTCAGTCCTTCGCTCCGTGAAAGCGAGAGAGAAGGAAGAGAGAGAGAGAGGAGAAAAGGGAGAGATTTACCGGAGATCCGTTTCTCTGGATCAATCACCAACAATTTCTTGATCAATTCCAGACCACTCGGTTCCATTTCCGGTAACACTTTATCCCAACCTCCTCCTGGTTCTGAAAGGGAAGTTGCGCCACGCCAAACGGGGAAAGAAGATTTGAAGTCGGGCATTTGGGTTAGACCGGGCCAGGTTGAGGGAGTGGGTGTACCGAGTAGCCTGTCACGAACAACACGCCTCAGAGTACAGAGTCAGTTACGTGAGAAGACGCGGAAAGAGCGAGGGGAATGGAGACATGAGGGAGGAAGAGAGACGGACCGAAAGATTTTGAAAATTTGATCGATCTCTGAATCTCCCGGAACGAGTGGTAATCCGGATGCCATCTCGGCGAAGATTGTACCGACAGACCAAACGTCGACCTGCAGAAGCGAAACGAGCAGGTTCAGCACTTTCGAGTTCAATTCTCGCGATTACGAGGTTGAGGAGTCGAGTAAAGTGTAACTCACGGCAGTGGTGTAATGTCGACCTCCTAGTAGTACTTCCGGTGGTCGATACCAGAGTGTGATGATCTATAAGACGCGAAGATAACACAGAAAGAAGGGAGTAAGCTTTTGAGCTTCTTTGAGAGAGAAAGATCCCTCTCAGAGCGTTGCATCCATGATCTTCTCCTCCCGGCTTCGCAGCAGGAGAGCGATAATACGTTCGAGAACCAAGAAGAGAGACTGACCTCGTGGGTGTATGTTCTTAGGGGAACTCCAAAAGCTCGTGCCAACCCAAAATCTGCGATCTATCGCGCCGCAAGCAAGAGATCCAGTCAGTGACGTTCCCGGAACGGAGCATCTTCCGTCGATGTCGACAGCGTGCTCGGAGCAGACGAGACTCACCTTCAAATTTCCATGTTTGTCGATCAACAAGTTTTGAGGTTTCAAATCTCGATGAAGGATCCTTCTCGAATGTAGATGACTCAAACCCATACACAGTTGACTCATGAATCTCTGTCGAAAACGAACCGATGCGTGAGAACCAGCCTCGAGAGAGGAGAGGAGAGGAGAGGAGAAAGTAGGTTCAAAAAACTGACGAAAACGATTTCCTCTGGTAAACCTCTCTTCGCTCTCCCCTTCCCTTTGATATCCCCCAACGCGCTCGGTGGTACCCAAGTCGTCTGATTCCCTCCTCCTCCTCCTGTCGTCCTCGTTGTCGGTGGATTATGAGCATGAGCGGCAGCATCCATATACCTCTTCAAATCCAAATCAACGAATTCAAACACGAGACACAACCGATCATCCGAATGAATCACATCGAGTAATTTCACGATCGATTCCGAACCTTTGTGTTGAGATTGACCGAGTTCCATCAGGACTGAAACTTCTCGTAATGCGGTTGAAGGAACTCCTTCGTCGTCGTCTTCGAGTCGGATCTTCTTCATTGCGACGATTTGTCCGGTTTGAAGCTGTAACCATACAAGGGGCAGAGTGTCAGCGCTAAAGGAGAGAGAAGACCGGAGAGAGATCAGGGAAAGAGGAGGGAAGAAACGCGTCGTGTCGTGTGCAGAAGGACTGCGAAGGGAAGAGGGTAGAACAAGAGAGGAGGGTCTAGACGTACTTGTTTGCATTTGTATACAGTTCCATAGGTACCTATCAACGAACAACCACAGCGCCAGGAGAGGAGGGGGATTAGAATCACTCTCGAAAGTTGGATGAAAATGACAGAGGGAAGGAGACGGGACTCGCCTTCTCCCACTTTTTCGAGCGCTTGATAGTTGTCCATACTCTGAGGAGTTCAATCACGCTCTCCCAAGATGCAGTTCAGGTAAGGAGAGAGAAGAACGGGACCGAGGTGATGAGAGAGGAAGGGGGGAAATTGACGCGATTAAAGGTGATCTGACTGGTTAACGAAGGAACAGCTCGAGGTAGATCGATAGTAGAGGTCGAAGAGTGTATCTGAAGCTGAAAATGAGAGCGAGCAAGTCGAGGAATGCAAGGCTCGATCGGATCTAGTGAATTTCGACGAGGAGTTGCGACTCTGGTTCTCCAGTCTCCTCTCATTCATTGTCACTCCGCGCGCATTCGATCACCTCTCCTTCCAACGATGCCTCCTCCTCCGTCATCCCTCGCCGTCGACTTACCCCTCTATCTCCTCCTCACTTCGGCTTTTACTCTCCCCCTCGTTCAATCCCTCTCTTCCCCATCAACCGCAACTCGTACGCAATTCAGAACGTTGTTACACGCGGTCACGAAGGCGATTGGACTCGCGTTAGGTGGAGTTGGGGTAGTCGTTCTCGGGGGAGGCGCACTCGTCCTGGGAGAGAAGGGATGGAATTGGGCGAAGGACAAGTTCACAACAACGACGACGAGGAGAGAGGATACGACTACGAAGAGAGAGAATGGTGACGACAAGGGAGGACAAAAATGAGCAACCCTCGCTGCAGCAGAAGAACTCGTGTTTCTCAAAGAATCAAAATCAAAAACTTCCTTCCCTCTCCTTCGGAACTTCCCGTCTTCTTTCACTTTCACAAATCCTCGTTCCAAGCACCTCCGATCGTCTGCTCCTCTTTCCTCCCGCCGCCTTCCCTGTCCTTAATCTCAGACTGTCGTATCCTCTTCTTAACCCCCTTGATTTCCCTCCCCAAACCTCTCAATCTCCTTTCAATTCCAACAATCTTCACCGTTTCTTCCAGAACTCGGTCGAAATCTTTCGAAGCGGCGCGAAGTGGGGGTGGAGGGAACGCGGAGAACTGGGAGAGAGGGGATTGAAGCGCAGGCGGCGTGGACGCATCAGACGGCGAGGATTGAGGTTTTGCTGAGGAGGATTGGTCGGATGAGGGAGAGGAACTTGTTGTGGTTGTGGGAGCGGGCTGAGATGGAGTCGTCGTCGTTGTGCGTCTCCGCAGACCAGAGGCAGAGGCGGAGGAGTCGGGATCGCTCGAGGCGGGAGGAGGGGAGGGAAGTGAACGAGGTTGAAGTGAGAAAGTTAAATCGGATTTGGATTGTTGTTTCGTTTCCCTTGTCGTTGTCGTTCTTGTATCGTCGTCTCCTTCATCTAATTGTATCAATCTATATGTAGCAATCCATACTACGTCAGCTGCAAGGAAACCGCAGGTCGTGCGAAGAGGTTCAAAACAAACTGACATTTCGACACTCGATTGTTTCTCCTTCAAATCCCAACTGTCCTTCGATAGTCTCTGTGGACCGAGGGCGAGTTTAGATTTCGCGAGGTTGAAATGACCTTGTTTGAGGCTTGATTCGAGAGAGTTGTGCAGAGTTTGATAGGAATCGAGTAGGGTGAGGTATTCTTCCAACAGTTGATCGAGCTCGTCCAGTAGGTGGGTACTCATTGTACTGAGAGGTGCGGAGTGGATGCTTTGTCGAGGTGACAAGAGAGAAGCGAGAGAGTACTCGTCTGTTTCCTCCCAATTTCCACAACAACCTACTCAGATCCGCCTAAAGTCTCGATCAATCACTTCAGGCGACTTTCAAGATCCTTCCGATCGATCCGACTTCGCGTCCCTTGTTCTACTCGTCTGCGAATTGTCGTTCCCTCCCTCTTTTGGAACGGACGACCAACTCTCTCTCTCTCGAATCGGGACTCGAGTGAGTGATGGATCATGGAAGTAAGAGTAGTAGTAGGGATAGGGACTCAAGGGATCGAGACAGGGATCGCGTGAGAGAGAGAGATAGGGAGAGAACTCCTAGATCATCTCACCACTCTCACTCTCACTCTCACTCGAGTTTACCTCCGAGTAGGAACAGGTAAGCCCACTCAGCTACTCTGTGAAGGTCGAGGAAACTGACAGCGAGTTGCGTGTTTAGACTCCCACCGACCGCCTCCTCGAGTTCCTCTGCTATCTTCTCCCCTCCTCTTCGAGTCTCTTCACTCCCAAACACTGCTTCTACCTCGTCCTCACTATCCTCTCTACCACTCCCACTGCTCCCTCCAACCGGTCCAGCAGCCTACAGATCCCGAGAACAACATCGTTCTCATTCGAATTCTCTTCCGAATTCTCCTCTCGTCTCGGCTGGACCTCCTCTACGATTAGGAATGACCTCCACCTCAAATGCTTCGAACTTGCCAGTGAGACCCCAGAGCGTAGGAAGTAAACGATCATCAACAACGACGACGGGAGGGATTCGTTCAAGATCTCCTTCGATCGTTTCCATTCCCGCCGAACGAATTGCAACTCCTTCATCTTCTTCTGCTTCCCGACTACCGAACCATCCCAGTCGAACTAGTAGTCTATCGACGGGAGGCGGGACAATGATGAAGAAGGAGGAAGAGATGATTGGGAAGGGGACGACAGAAGAAAGGAGGAAAGAAGAATTGAAGAGATTGGAAAGAGCTGAAAGATTCGGGATCCCCACCAACACAACCACTTCCTCATCATCGAATCTTCCCAGTACTTCTTCGTCTACGGGAGTGGGAGTGGTGGGAACTAGTCGTTCTCGTTTGGAAGGGATCCTTCAAAACGTCTTCTTTTCTCCCTCCTCCTCTTCCTCTTCCTCCTCGTCGAAACTCGTTCCTGCTCTCCACTCTCTACCATCAACTACGACGCAGAGTGCGACGACTAGTACGGGTTTTCAAATCCCTTATAAGAATCGAATCTCGAGAAGTCGGAAACGGAGTAGACAAGAACAAGATCAAGGACATCATGACGACGACGAAGACTCGTTCGATGGGGAGGAAAGGGAGAGGAGAAGGTATGGGAGTACGAGTAGGAATAGTTCACCTGGTCCGACTGCGCGCGAGAGGGAAAGAGACAGAGAGAGGGAAAGGGAAAGGGAGAGGGGAAGTAGTAGATGGGATAGAGGATCGGATAGAACGGGAGCAGGAGGAGGAGGAGGGGAGAAAGTGCAGGGAGGGGGGAAAAGGTTCAGTGCAAGTAGTGAAACGGGAGGGAAATCGTGAGTCCCGAATGTTTTTCCTCTCTCTCCCTTGTTGTCACAGCTGATTCGACGTTGAGATTGCGGCCATGCTGCGATAGGAATTACTCTACTTCACTCCTCCGTTTCCCACTCGATTCAACCACGACTCCCTCGACCGTTCCCTCCTCTCGTCGTTCGAACCATTATTCCGATTCTCGATCGACTCATCCTCATCCTCAATTCGTTCCGATCGGGAACTTGTCGAATCTCGGAGTGAACGGCTCTCTCACTCTTGCGACGTCGTCGAAACCGAATTCAAGGAACGTTTCCGAATCCAACACCAGCACGCCTCGAGCGAGAAGTCCAGTCGATTGGAACGCGAAAGGGAAGGGGAGGGAACGTACGGCGGTCGATCGAGGATGGAACCGCGAGAGGGAAACTTCGAGGGATGAAAGAAGGGATCAGAGAGAAGGGAGTCGATTCGCTCAACCGCAATCGCAACGAGCGAGATCGAGATCGAGATCGAGATCGAGGTCGTATTCTCCGGGAGAGATTCCTGAACCTCTCCTTTCAAAGTCGAGGAGTCGTCCGAATTCACCACCACCACCGTCGCAGAGGATTCGAACGAGAAGATCAAGGTCGCGATCAAGGTCGGAATCGAGGACTCGTTCAAGGTCGCCTGAAAGGAATTCGAGGAACTCGATTTCCGAAGCGTACGATTCGCGGCGGAGGAGGCGACGAACTATTTCAGATGAAGACGACGGATACTCGAGACGCCCGAAACTTGAAGATGAGGAGGATCCTGCGGAAGAAGAAGTTGAAGAAGTTCCTCCTCCTCCTCAAGTTTCCGATACTCCTCCTTTACCACCTCCAACGAGATTACCTCGTCCTTCTTCTTCTGCTTCTGATACACCTCCTCGTGATCCTCCCCCTCTACCTACGAACACGAGCAATTCGACAATGCCTTCGAGAAGGAGGTTACCCCCTTCAGCGATGAAAGAATCTCCTCAACCTCTGATTCCTCTACTCGCTTCCATCATTCCTCCGAATCAATTCATCCTCGCCGACGCGCCATTAGCCTCCTCCTCAGTACCTTCTCCGGCTCAACTGCAGCAAGAGGAAGAAGAAGAAGAAGAGTTGGAAGAAGGAGAAGAGAAAGAAGAAGGAGAGATCGTCTCTACTCCTACTCCGAATCTTCCAGTTCCAGTTCCAGTTCCAGTTCCCTCCTCCTCCTCCTCTCGAAACCGAATCCCTCTCACCACTTACCACCGCGAACCGTCTCCAGTTCCACCTCCACCTCCTCGAGCTCGAGCGAAAACACAAACACCGATCTCGACGACCCCACCGCCTCCGCCGAGGAGACAAAGAGAAGCGATCGCGGAAACGAGAGGTGAAACTCCTCCTTTACCTTCTCCACGTCGGAGTCGAACGATCTCTTCGACCACGACCGCGACGGAAGTACCGACACTTCCTGTGAAGGAGACGGAGTCCCTTGTAGTTCCAGAAGGAGGAGGAGGAAACGAAACGGAGAAAGAAAGGGAAGAAGGTGAGATCGTATCGGAAGCGGATTTGATTGGACCGTTAGAGGAAGTGGAGAAGAGTGAGAGACCGGACAAGGTCCTTTCGGTTGAGGCGGAGAAGGAGGAGCGAGTTGAGCCAGAGAAGAGGGAACAGGTCGAAGAGAAAGGGAGTACTCGAGTTGAGGAGATGGAAACGACGGAAAAAGCTGAGGAAGAACGCAAGGAGGAGGAAGATCTCGATATGTTCGAGACGAACGTTATTCAGGAGGAGGAGGTCGTCGTTCCGAGCGTTCAAGCACCGGTCGAATCGAAATCGGAACAACCGGAGAAGGGCGAGGAGGAGGTCAGGGACGTCAATGATATGCAAGTAGACGAACCGATCATCGAGCCTGAAGTTCCCGTACAACAACCGACTGAGGAGGAAGAAACTCCGAGCATCGAGCGAAAGGAGGAAGAACCGGCGATTGAGCTCGAGATGGATATCGATCATTCTGAGCCAGCTCCGACCCTACCAGTTCGAGAACCTACTCCTCAAGCCGAATTACCGATCGAAGAGCCCCTCGTCGTCGAAAGATCCACGGTCATCGAAGAACCCGTCGTTCCTTCTCCCCCTCGAAGCGTTTCTTCTCAACGACCGGTCCTCGCAGCAGAATTCCTCGAACCAGCTCATCCTTCTTCGACTACTCCTCTTGATCATCATTCTCCGCCTCAACCGATCTCTCCTCCGACGAAACACATCTCACCGGGTCAAAACGATCTTTCAATCGCTCACGAAGAAATCAAACTCGATTCAGCTCCAGCTCCAGCTCCAGCAAAGGAACAAGCTCAGAGCCCAGTCTTGTCGATTCCGCTCGCAGAACGAGAGACCTGGTTCAAAGCGACTTGGGACGACTTTTCGACGGATCAAACTCTCATGATCCCATTCCTTATCGAAGAATTCTCCGAACGAGATCAACGTCGAGGTGAAAAGATGGTCGACTTGCGAAAACAGTACCGAATTCACGATCAAGACTGGCAAGCTCACGTGAAACGACTCGACAAGATCAAAGACCGAATCCAACGGAAATCGATCAAGAATTCGTCGTCGTCGTCCTCAACGGCGGCACCTCAAACTCCTTCGATCGATTCTTCCAGAATGCCTTACTACCCTGAACCTGCTACTCCTGGACCTCTCGCGTTGGGAGGAGGAAGGGCGAATCGTAGAGGAGGAGGAGGATTAACGAATTCGACTTGGGGGAACGGGGACGCCGTTCGATCCGAGGCTGAATTCCTCGAGATTCTCGCGAGTCTCGAGAATGCCGATTTGAGGGATCCCGACGTTCGTGCGGCGAGAACGGCGGCAGTCGTTCCAGATTTGGCGGTCGATCCTTCCGAACGAGCCGAAATCATCTCGTGTACTTTCGACGACGAACGGTATCGAATCGATGATCCGGTCGAAGCGTATGGCGTTTCAACTCCGATGGAACCTTGGACGGAAGCAGAAGTCGAAACTTATTGTAAAGGTTACGCTCAACATCCGAAACAGTTTGGAAAGATTGCTCAAAACTTACCCAACAAGACGACGGCTCAATGCGTACTTTTCTATTATCGGATGAAGAATGCGATCGATTTCAGGAGCTTGTCGGAGCGGAGAGGTCGAGATGGAAGGAGGAAGAAGACGAAGAAGCGACCGGGAGAAGGGAAAGGGAAAGGTTCTTCGCTCTTGTCGAATCTCAAAGGGGCGAAATCGACGATGCTCGGCAATCGAGACGATTACGAGGACGAAGACGAAGACGATCGACCTATTCCCGTTTCTCCTCGCAACACGAGACCTCCTCTTCCTTCGATCGAAACTTCGACTCTCACAACTTCGGCTACTCCTCGACCTCCCCCTTCAGTCGCTCTCGATCGATTATTCGAAGACGATAACGACGAGTACACCCCTTCAGCCGCATCGAAGAACGCTCGAAACGCTCGTCTCCCTCAACTTCACTCGGAAGGAATGATCGAAGCCGCTGAGGTTCTCGGAGCTCTCGCGACGATCCCGAACGCCGACGATCAAGACGACGCTGGATCCTCGTCCCTCCGACCTCGCGCCGCGAAGACGAATCGTAAAGTTCGGATGGATCTCGACGATGACGGAGCGATCGAAACGACCGTGTCGAACGAGAAATTGAAACCGAGACGTAAAGCGAATTCGAGTTCGTATTGGTCGGCAGCAGAGAAAGCCGACATCCTTCGTTTGCTCGAACAACATGGCAAGAACTGGAAAGCGATCGGAGAAGAAATGGGAACGAAAACTGCAGTTCAATGTCGAAACGTGAGCTTCGTCCGTCTTTCTTCACGCCGCGTGATGTGACTGACCTTTCCCTTCTCTGCTTGCAGTGGTTCACGAACAGTAAGACTTCACATTTACGCTCTCTCGCATCTTCTGAAACGAAACTGACCCGCTGTTCTCGACTGTGTAGACGCGAAAAAGCTTGGTCTTCGCAATCTCGTCAGCGGCAACTCGACGCAAGACTACGACGATCAAGACGACGACTCGCCAGCGGTCACTCCTCTCGTTCAATCCGTGAGTTCTTCCGCGAAGTCCTGACTTCGTTTCGCAAGTCCTGACTCGCAAATCGCTTACAGCCTGCTGTTTCTCGACCTGCAACTTCCGGTCCTTCTCCAATGAGCTACTTCCCAACCCCGGACGGTCGTCAACTCCCTCCTCTCCCTTCCTTTCCCCAATCAGCCCCGACCGCGACTTCTCTCGCTTCGAAAGCTGGTATGCACCTTCGAAACATGCTCAACGAAGACACTCCAGATGAAGAAGCTTCGAATTCTGCGAAAGAAGATTGGTTCGGCAGTAGTGGAGGAGGTCCCGACGAAGATCCGAGTGAAGACGAGTCATTCACAGCGTCAGCTCATAGCAGTCGTCCCGTTACCGCGAACGAACGTGCTCAATCCTTGCAGCAGCAGAACAACAATCGAATCATTCTCTCAAATGGTTTGGCTCGACCTTCCGCTCACCTTCCAGGACCGTCTCAACTTCCCTCGTTCCCTACCTCGTTGCCGCCGAATCGACGATTCGATCACTTCCTTCCTCGTCAAGCAGCGACGATCCCTGTCGCGAATCGATGGTCTCCCGCTCCCACTTCCCCATTCGCTTCTTACGGTTCTCCCGCTACTCCAGGCGTCTCCTCGTCGGCAGATCACTATCGTCGACCAACTCCTCCCGAATACTTCCAAGCGAAGACCGTCTACGATTCTCACCCTCAACTTCAACCCCATCAACATTCTCAGCGGTTCTCTGCAGTTCCCGTCGCGCTTCAACCTTCCCCTCCGATCCCTTCTGCTTCGACTTTCACTCCTGCTACTGCACTTCCTTCCTCCGCGGCGATGTATCAGAACGGCTGGACTCCAGACCCTCGAAGATAAGTCGTCGTTCCTACCTTTGATCACCTCCTCCCGTCTTTCGTTTTTCATTCATCTGTTTCTCTTTCTGTTTTCGTTTTATCGTCAGTTTAGTTTGTTGTTCTGTATCATTCTAGTCGCCCTTGCAGAGAGACCTTGCCTTCTCTCTTGCAGAATCCTGAAAGTTAGTAGTCGCTATCTCTCATTCTCTCTTTCGAGTCTTCGTTAGCACCGGGAGAGGAATGAATCGAAGAACAAGAATGTCATCTAATTGCTGCATGGAGGGGAATAATACGAGGATGAAAAGAAAGCATGCTGAGAGATGAGAGGACGAGGAGGTAGAATTATTCTTCTTTTTGGAGGTGAGGGAGTCTGAAAGTAAACAAGGGCAAACAATCTAGAAAGTCTTCGACACGGATTCGGCACCATCTACTAGTTGTTTCGCCTCGATCGATCCCTTTCCATTCGAGTCGACGACGAGGGTAACACGAACCTTTGAATCGGTCTTCTTCGAATTGACGGGAACGACGAGATCGGCGATCGCCGCTGTAGGTTTCACTTCGACCGTCTTGATGTCCTCCTCCTCGTCCTCCGAATCGGAGAACTCTTCATCCTTTCCAGCTCCAACGGCGCCCTTGACGGCGTTCGCCATCGACGAGAGAAGTCCCTTCGCTTGTTCAACTTTGGTTTCCCGAGGAGTGATCTTGACGTAACTTTCTCCTTCCCACAAGGCGAGAACGACTTCGGAAGCGGAAGTATCGGCAGGGACGTTGAGGTCGATGATTCGTCGTGCGGGGAGAGGGGTGTCTCGGTCCATGAGGGTGACGAAAGCGAGTTTCGAGACGTCGGTTTGTTCGGGTTCGAGAACGAATCCGAGGGGTTTCGAGAGGGCAGAGGGGGAAACGACGGAAGGTTCGGTAGTGGAGGAGCGAAGGAGTTCGGAAGAGTTGGGAGTCGAGGAAGGGAAAGTTTTCGAGAGGGAGAGAGAGTGAAGGGCAGCACCTTTCGCGACGACCTCATCGGGTTCGATTTGGGAAGTGATTTGAACGGATTCCGAGAGAAGGTAGCTGAGTTTATCGGCGAGGGCAGGGAGTTTAGTGGTTCCTCCGACGAGAACGATTTCTTGGATTTCGAGAGGGTCCAACTTCGCTTGCTTCAATGCTTCTTCAACCTTCGAAATGATACCAGAGTAGATCGAAGCGGCCACGAGGTCGAATCGCATTCGGTTGACGGTTCCGTGGAAATCCATACCTTCTGCAAGCGATTCGATCGAGCAAGGAGCGGAGTTCGAGGCAGAGAGCGATTTCTTCGTGACTTCGACGGCGAGGCGGAGTTTCATTTGAGCACGGTGGTTCGAAGCTTCGATAGGGATTCGAGTCTTTTTCGTGAACTCCTTGCCGAAGAAGTCCATGAGTTTCTCGTCGAGTTTGTCTCCTCCGAGGTTCGAGTCGGAAACAGTCGCGAGAGGGTGGAAGAGTCCATCTCGGACAGCAACGACGGTTGCAGTCGTAGTCGTAGCTCCGACATCGAGGACGATAGTGTTTCGGTCGATCGACAGAGGTTCACCTTCTGTGGTGACCTCGGTCGATTGGTACGCCGTGAGAGCGGCGGCGGATTCAGGAATCGTTTGAACGACGTTGACACCGGCCTCCTTGGCGGCAGCGAGGAGAGCATCGATTTGAGCAGAAGAGAAGGAAGAGGGGACAGTGAGGACGGCATCGGAAACAGGTCGTCCGAGGAAGTCGGTAGCGTAGGAAAGGAGAACTCGGAGGTATCGAACAACGCAGTCGTGGACGGTGAGAGTAGTGGGTTTCTCGTTGATCGTGACGGTAAAGGCGGGTTGTCCGTTCGATTCAACGATAGGGGCAGAGTTGCAAGGTTGCTTCACGTCCTTCACTTCAGCGTAACTGGTAAATACGAGAAAATGGATAAATCAATATTTGGCTTAGCTCGAGTTTGCGACCTGACGCGATTGCGATTACTTACGATTTGCCGAGAAGGTTTCGGAAAGCAAGGATAGTGTTCTCTGCGTTACGAACGAGTTGAGCGCGAGCGGGAACACCAGAGTACTGTCAATCCACCTATCCATATCAGCTATGCAATCCGGCAAAACGATGAAAGTAGGCCGACTCACGACTTCAGAACCGTTGAACGAAAGAGCAGAGGCGATCTGTCGCTCTCCGTCGTCGTTGGCGATGCAATCTGCGAGTCCTTCCTTTTAAACAGTGATCGAACGGCGTCAGTTGCGCGTTTCTAGCCGGTGTAGAAAGATAGCTGTAACTCACCTTGTCGATAATAGCTACACTCGAGAAGGATTGACCAAAGTTGAGACCGAGAAGACCTGGGGCATTCGCTTTGGGTTCAACTTGTTGAGCCGGAGTCGCTGCACCAGAGGGAGCCTTCGAAGGGGCCTTCGACGACTGCTTAGAGTTTTGTTTCGATTTTTGGTTGCGCTTGGGAGGCATTTTGAAGGTGTACTGAGAAGTGAAGGTAGAAAGGGAAAAGATGAGAGAGTTTGGAAATTCTGGGAGAGGCGGACCCTTCAACTCGTTACACTCACCTTGCTGATCCTTTTAGACTAGCTATCGACTCTGAAGCACTCCAATAGCTCGTAAGTACCGTCCCTGGCCCAAATACGCTGGTCGATGTCGAGCTCACTTCTCCCCCTCCTTCGGATCTCATCTCTCTCTTGCCTCGTTCAACCTCAGTCCATCCTAGTTGAGCACGTTTACACCACTACCTGAAGCTCATTTCTCTCGCCGTAACCAAAAATGCCTCGCCAATACACTCCCGAACCCGTTCCCGAAGCATGGTCTCCCGAGCTACCTCCTCCACCAAAGAATATGTGGGACAAGTTCTCGAGGAAGTTCAAGGAAGAACCTCTCGTACCCATCGGTCAGTCCAAGGAAGTCGCATTGTCCCCGAAGTTTGCGAAAATTGACACTTTTCGCAACCAAATGTAATTTCTTGACCATTGACTAGGTTGTTTGGCCACGGTTGTCGCACTCGTCGCTGCTAGTTCAGCACTACAGAAGGGAAACAGGGCTCAGTTCAACAAGATGCTCAGGTACCGTGTCGCAGCTCAAGGTTTGACGGTCGTAGCTGCTCTCGGTAAGCCATTCTCTCCCTTCTCTCCGTGAGGCTGCTCTGCCATATGGACCTGGATATTGATTGTTCTGGTGCGTCTCGATAGGTGGATCGGTTTACTTCCAAGGACAAAGGAGAGCGGTGAGGGAAGCTGAGCAACGCGCAAAACTCGAAGCGGCGGAAGCGTCGACTCCCACACCACCGGTGCAAGTCTGAGTAAGTCTCAAACACTCCTACGCACATTCTCTGTTCCGCAGAGGGACTGACCGGATCTTTTCGAATAGACTTGTGACCGATTTCAACTTGAAGTTTTGCGATCTCTCCGTCACTTTCACGATTTACCTGTATCTCCCGTCGTAAATATGTAGTCCTCTTGCAAGCCACGCATACCCTCCTCTTCGCTCGTACCTAATGTCCGGTTCACTCGAGTCGACTGCGAGTCGATCTTTGGCGAGCGAAGCTTGTCTGGGTCAATCCTCAGGTTTCAAACAGCTCCTCGCTAGACACTAAGGTTCATCTCTCTCGATACGCCTCTAGGTATGGCTGCGCTCCGAGACACCACCAATCGACCCCTGCCGACAGCGCAAATTAGCGCAAGACAAGGAGACCATTCACTTTTGATCCTGACGCAAGAAAGGACAAACGACGGTAAGAATCTCCAAGATGCCTTTTCACATGCAAAGAACACTATACAATGATGAGCAAAACTTATCGGATTGGAGTCATAAAGGGATAAGAATAACGGTATATGTAGTGGGAATTGAAAATCGAAAGTGATGATACTGAAAGAACGAGCTCTCCCCTCTTCGCTCACTGTACACTCCTCAGGAAGCTTGACACTAGTTGACGGCCGAGGTAGTACTGGCTCCGCTCCTAGTCCTCTTCTGCGCCGCCAATTTAGCCTTCAAAGCGTCCAACTTTGCATTTCCTGCCTTTTCCGTTGTCGTTGTCGCTGAAGCTAGAGGTTTCACCTTGACTTGGGTGACGAGAGGCGCCGTCGAATTCTCATCGACTTGTCTCAAGGCCGCACGAGTCGTCTGATGTTCCGGTTTCAGCGGAACGACCGAATCACTCCTCTTCTTTGTCGTTACCAACGAGGAAGTAGAGGCCGGTCGAACCTTGGCGGGGACAGAAGGGTTCTCTTTATCGAACGACAGCGAGGTAGGTCTCGTAGCGACGATGGCTCGTGGTGCGGGCGAAGCAGAAGAGGCAGGGAGGGGATCGAATTCTTCGGGAGCTCGACGTTTCTTGTTCGAGAGGGGAGCGGAATCGGCGGCGACGGGAGGAGGTGGCGGAGGAGGTGTAGACTTGGCTTGGAGGAGGTCTCGTTGGAGAGTTGCGATTTTCGACTTGAGTCGTTCGATTTGAGCCGAGTACTTCTTCTGAACTTTCAAAGCCTGCACATCGAACGGGTCAGTCGAGCTCTGTACTGGCGGGAAAGCGGATGAACTCACTTCAATCAAGTTCTCATTCGCTTCATCAATCTCCTCGAGTTGTCCCTGCGAATTCTGCTCGAGCTCCTCGATTCTCGTCTCCTTCTCAGCAACGGATTCGTCCAGTTCTCGAATCTTGACCTCGTAAGTTTCTAGGCAAACGACCATTTCCTCGATGTTTCGATCCTTCTCTGCTCTCAACTTGTCGAGATCTGCACGAGCAGTTTGAACGGCGAGTTCGAGATCTGGCATTTTGATCAGCAGATTGTCAGTGTCTTCCGAATCAAGAGGAGAAGAAGGCGAGACTGACGAGCTTGTAGTTCATCGACTTGAGTTCTCAAATGACCAACTTCCGTCGACAACGCCTCGGCTTCAGCCTGGGAAGCTCTTCCGAGTTGTCTCAACGTTTGAATCTCCTTTGCCGCTCGATCTCCTGCCGCTTGCGCTTTCAGATTCGTCTCCTTCTCAGCTTGAACCGCTTCCTCGAGATTCGCATTCGCCACCGCCGAATTGGTTCGTTCTGTTTCGAGAAGAGTCGAGAGTTCTTCCACCTCGCGAAGGGTCGATTCGAGTCGCTCCGAGAGGGCCGAAACTTCCTCCGAATCGTTCGAGTTAGAAGAGAGGGATTCGTGAGCAGCGAGTTGTTCCTCTAGGACGGAAATGCGTCGTTGTGCTTGTTCGTACAGGATCGAGGTTTCCTCCGCTTCGACGACTTGCTGTTGCAATCGAGAGATTTCGGCCTGCGTCTCGGACGTTTCTTCCGAAGCTTGTTGCTCGAGACGTTCAAAGTCTGTGGCGAGAGTCGAGTAACGTTCTTGAAGAGCCGCGAGCGAAGTTTGAGAGTGATGAGCACGTTCGTTCGAATCGGTCAAGTTGAGGAGAGCTTGCGAGAGTCGAGATTCGACGTCGGATAATTGGTGTTCGAGGGATTCGATTCGTTGTTGGGCGAGAGAGGCGGATTCGGCAGACGAAGCTCCGAGCTCAGAGAGGGAAGTTTCGAGACTCGCGATGCGTTGATTAGCCAAGTCGAGTGTCAATTGCTTCTCTTCGACGAGTGACTGGAGCTCGGTAAGTTCCGCTTGTCGTTCGTTGTCGAGTCCTTCGAGTTCGGAGAGAGTTTGGCGCAAAGAGTCGACATTCTCGAGAAGTGAATCTCGTTCCATCTCGAGCGAGTCGGATTTTGCTGCAAGATCATCGAGAGATGACTGGGCCTCATTCGTCCGTTCTTGTTGGTCCCGAGCGAGCTGACGAGCTTCTTCAAGTTCCTTCTCGAGGGTCGTAACGGAAGAGACATGATTTCCTCGAATAATCTCGTATTGAGCTTGAGTCTGGGCTAACTGTTCTTCGAGTCGAAGACGAACCGACAGTTCTTCCGAAAGTCGAGCTTCGAGATCAGCGAGGTGAGCGGGAGACGAGGAAGGTTCGACCGAGATTGTGCGATCTCCGCCGTGAACGTCCTCCTCCTCCTCCTCCTCCTCTCGAATGGTCGAGCGATCGTGATCCTCCTTGAAGTCTTCGTCGTCGTCTTCGATGGCGACACGGACGGCGAGACTGAGCTGAAGGAGAGAAATTGATCGTTCTCGCTCCTTGATCACATTGGTTTGTTCCGCGATTCTGTCGAACGAGATTGAGTCAGTTCTTGACTCTCTGTAGCATGTTACATAGAGTCCTTTGCTCACTGTGACTTGAGGCCAGAGACATCAGATTCGAGCGAACCACAGAGGGTTGCGAATTCGGCGAGGGCGTCAGATTGTCGACTTTCCTCCTCTGCTCGAGCGACGGTGAGCGCCTCCTCGAGGTGTGCGATCTTCCTGCTCGCGTCGGCGGCGGCGACGTGATGACGGTCGAGTTCAGCTTCGGCTTGTCGGAGATCAGCTCGTAGAGAATCGAGGGACGAGTTAAGTTCGGCATTGGATACAGTCGCGGCGTCGAGTTGTGAGCGAATCTGCACAATACACAATGAGCAACGTAGGATCAGCAGGATGAGAGAAAGAACAGTACTTACGGTATCGGCGGATTTCGTAGCAGCCTCCAATTCTCCTTCGAGTGACCACGCGTTCTCCCTCTCTTGCTCATGCTGTTCTCTCGCCCTCTCCGCTTCTCGCAACCTCTGTTCAAACTCGTCCACCTTTCCAGTCGCTCCTTTGAGCTCCCTCGTAGCAATTTCCAGTTCCTCCTCGATTCGAGTCTTTTCCACCTTGGCGAGTCGTAGAGCTTCATCGATCTTCGCATTCGTGTCCATTTCGTGTTCGAGAGCAGCTGACTTGTCGAGGAGGTCAACTTCCATGATGCTAAGCTCACGGGCCTTCGTCTCTTCCGACTGTTCGAGTCGCTTCTGAAGAGATTTGACTCTGAAATCGGCTTCAGTTCGGGCAAAGTCGAGGCGGGAACGGAGTTCGTCTCTTTCTTCACGGAGACGAGTGACGAGTATGCTCGGGTCGGAACCGGGGGAGAGACCGAAGAAGGAGTTCGTCGTAGGGGAGGCGAGGGCGAGGAGAGGAGAAGAGGGAACTGAGGGCGCAGACTTTTCGAGCGAGGTAGAAGTAGTCGAGGATGCGAGGTCGGCTTGTGCTTGATCGAGGGCGTCCTGAGCGCCGGACAGTTTGTGACGAGTCTCATCGAGTTCGGTTCGGAGTCGCAAACATTCCTCCTCGCTTTCCTCGAATCGTTTGTTGACGGTATCGAGTGATTCTTCCGCTTGAGCATGTTGTTTCGCGGCCTCCGAGCGAGCCTCCTTGAGGTCCCATCCGAGGGAATCGACTCGAGCTTCCGTCTCTCCTAGGATGTGACGAAGAGCGTCCAACACAGTGAGTTCTCTTTGAAGATCCTCGATCTGATTCTCCTGACTGCGAAGACGGAGCTGCAAGTCGGTGACTTCTTGCAGATGTGTGAACGAGTCGTCCTCGGCGTTTGCGCGTACGTCGTCGAGTTGAGCTTGAAGTTGATCGATTTCCCTTTCGAGCTCCTCCACGTGACTGGAAGAGGAGGACGAGTCATCTTCAGCTTGTTCTGCGAGTCGTCGCTCCACTTCGACGCGAGCTTTCGTTTCAATATCGAGGAGACTTTCAACCGATTCGAGCTGAAGTTTCGTTTCACCGAGGGATTTCTTGACGACTTCCGATTCGAGCTCGGCCGTGAGGGTGCTTCCGCGTTCCGTTTCGAGGGCGTCCTTGAGCTGAGCAATTTCTAACTCGAGCGAGGCGATACGATCTTTGAGATCCTGAGAAACTTGAGCCGACGCCCATTCCCCATTCTCGTACTCCTGCAAGCGTTCTTGTAGCGTCTCGACCTCCTCTTGCGCGGCGGCCAGTTCAGCTTGATACTTGTCGATCTCCTCATCGTCCTGGGAGCGATTGACGATTGAACGAAGGTCGTCAAGTTTCGATTGGAGGGAAATGAGAGTTCCGGAATGGCTCGAAGCGTCGTTGCGGAGGTTGTCCCGTTCCGTCGTGAGAGTTTCAACCATTTCTCGCAAGTTCTTCGCGAGGTTCTCATGCTTCTCAGCAAGTTGTCGAGTTGAAGAGTGGGAGGAAGTGAGCTCTTCAAGTTGCAACGAGACGACTGCCAGTTCTTCGGTCTTCGTATCTAGGTCGGCAGCGAGTCGCTCGGCTTCGTCGACGAGCTCTTCGTGGGCTGAGGCGAGTCCTTCGAATTGAGACAATCGGTTGGTGAGCGAGTCGATCTCGGATTCTTTCATGAACACTTCGGCTTCGAGGATGGAGATTTGAGCTTCGAGAGGTTGAGAGTCCGAGACGAGGGGCGTCCTGTATGTGGGACGCGAATTCAGATTGGTAGAATGTGAATACAAGGGCGAGCAAAAAACGTACGATTGCTCTTTTAGGCGGTTGAGCTCTTGCTCTCGCTCAGTCAACGCTGACTCATGCGCTTCGATCCTAGATTGTAGCGCGGTCTGTTCGGCTTCGGCTTGCTCCAGTCGAGACCTGAGGCTTTGGGACCTACCATTGCCGAAGCGCAAAGGGTCAGTTTGAAACGAGATGGCGCAATTTGAGACTCACTCTGCTCTAGCGTCTTCAAGTAATCTTTCAAGTTCCTCCCTGTTCCCTTCGAGTCCCTCCAGATCTTCTTCCTGACGATCAGCCTTCGCCTTCATCGACCTTAAATCCTCAATTTCCGCTTCCAGCTCCTCCCTCTCCTCCTTCGCTTTTTCTAACGCTTCATCGTGAGTTTCCTCAAGGTACGCCAACTCGTTCTCCAACTCAACACATTCCTCTTCCTTGTCCTTCAGCGTTCCTTCAAGCTCTTTTTCATGCTCCTGAGATTCTTTGAGCAATCTCAACAGATCCTCCCTCTCGCCTCCTCTCCTTTCCAGTTCTCCTTCGAGACTCTCCAACTCGCTAACGAGCTCGTTGTATCGACTTTCGAGTTCCGCTTTCTCCTTCTGAGCTTCTTTCACGATCGAAGCCATTTCCTTCTCGAGATCCTCCCTGACCTCTTTCGTCTCTTCCCTCGCGACTTCTACATCTACCTCCGCCTCATCGATCTTATCCTTTAGTACTTCTCTCTCCTCCTGCGATGATCGTTCGAGCGCCATGAGTTGGTTCTCGATCCGCAAAAGTTCGTCCTTCTTCTTCGAGGATTGAGTCTGCGTCGTCTCGAGGGTAGATTCGAGGGCTTGGATCGTCGATTGAGCCGTTGCGAGATCAGAGGAGAGGAAAGTGATTGTCTCTTGAGCGGAGGAGAGGGAACTTTCGAGTTGAGCGAGTTTCGCCGTTTGTTGAGGAGAGATGCTGGAGGAAGTGTTGACTGCGTTGGAGACTGAGCTTCCAGTGACGGAGGGTCGTCGAGCGGGAAGTTTTGAGGGACCGGGAATTGATGAGTGATTCGAAAGTGCAGAAGGAGGTCGGATTGCGGAAGGTTGCGAGTCGGAGGCTGAAATCGAGGATCGAGACTTGGAGGTCGAAGAGGTTACGGGAGCGCTCGATGAGAAGCCAAAGCGACTCTTCGATGAATCATTTGGAGCGATGGATGAACGTGATGGCTGTGAAGGGAATTGTGAGATCAATTCGCAAGCGAGAACAAGGATGAAAAGTACTCACAGGTCTCGCAATCTTCGAGGCGGGTCCAGTTGTTCTGCCCTCAACCGTCGACTTGGAGCGATTCTCCTTCTCCTGCTCTATTTCGAGTTGAGCTTTTTGGAGATCCATCGTTAATTTGTGAACTCGTTTTTCGAGGGCGGCTTTCTCTTCCGCGACTTTCGCCGTCGCCTCTGTTGCTGATCGGACAGATGTTACTTCAAGTTCTTTGCGGGGGAGTAGAAGAATCAGCTCGTGGGCAACAAGCTGAATTCGAAACCTCCTCACGATAAGTCAACTTTTTGATTTCTCCGTCTCTCTCTTTGATCGTGGCCTCGTGCGAAAGTAGCGCGGCTTCAGCATTGTCCTTTTGGATCTTGAGATTGTTGTGAGCCTATCGGACGCGTCGAATGAGTGAGCAGTGACAGGAAAAGGAGCAAAGTTGAGCGATTTCTTACGTCGGTTTTCTTCCTCAATGCCTCTTGAGCTTCCGAAGCTTGACGCGCCTCATGTTGAGCCTATCACAGGCAATCCAAGCGGGTCAGTTCGGGTAAGGCGGTCAGAGAGAAGAGAGCGAGAGACTCACTCGGTAATTCACGTCCTTGAGTTGTTTTTTGAGGTCTACATTCTCCTCCTTGAGCGACCTGACTTCGTTATCCCGGTCTGTGAGTAAATCTTCGAGCTTCTGTTTCGCTCGTTTGAGGGTTCCGATCTCGATTTCCTGGGGAGACTCTTCCTGAGTCCAACCAGGCATCCTTCTGCGAGGAAGAAGTCGAGAGCGCGCGAAGGGCTCTGTTCCGCGGTCGAAGGGCGTGTAGGGTGAGTTCCGGAAGTCGTTGGTTGTGGGGGGAGTCGTAAAGTGTAAGAGATCAAACTCCAACTTCAAAACAACAAATTCGAGGAATCTCTAGACTCTCCGCGCGACCTCAGCTTGATCTCCTCACTTACCTCTCCCTCAGATATTGACACCAGTAAGTGAATCCATCAGATCGGACAGTACAACAAACTGATCGATCGCGATTCAACAGTGTCTTCTCCTACTTGCTCAGTCGCCTTGATCGGTTGCGGACTCGTCGGCAAGGCTGTCGTTGAACAGCTATCGTCCCCTACTCTCTCGAAAGTGTTCAGCATCGTATCCCTCTCCAACTCGAAGCACACCGTCTCGATCTCTCCTTCGGCTTCTTCCCTCGATGCCGCAACTCTCCTCTCCCTCCTCCCTCCCTCTTCGCAACCTCTACCGACTTCTTCCTCCCACCCAGGTGCTACTTACTCGGCTGCAAACCCTCGGGAAGTCGTCAAGAACCTCGCTGCCGAATCTCGTTCCTCGAAGCAGCACACCATCTTAATCGACTGCACCTCCGACCTGTCCGTTACCGAGCTGTACCCTCTCGCAATCTCGTCTGGTCTCTCAGTGGTCACCCCCAACAAGAAGGGTTTCTCGTCGAGCGTTGAATTATGGAAGAACATCGTTGAAGCCCAATCTGCTCCCGGAGCGGGTTCAGTCTTCCTCGAAGCAACCGTCGGAGCTGGACTACCCATTATTTCAACCTTGAGGGACATGCTCAAGACTGGAGATGAGGTTACCAAGATTGAGGGGGTCTTCTCGGGAACGTTCTCGTACATTTTCAACAACTTTTCGAAACCTGGAGGAGGAGGACCCAAGTTCAGTGAAGTGGTCAAGATTGCAAAAGAGAATGGTTACACCGTGAGTACTTACTGCTGTCTAGCTCACAGCTTCAGTAGGAAGCTGACAAGCGGCGATTTCCTTACGTAGGAACCTCACCCTGCCGACGATCTCAACGGTTCTGATGTCGCTCGAAAGCTTACGATCCTCTCTCGTCTCCTCTCCCTCCAACCTTCTTCACTCCCGGCTCTCCCCGACCTTCCCGAAGGTTACGCTTCCCTCTCGACTGAATCCCTCATCCCTTCCGCCCTCGCCTCGATCGCCTCGGGAGACGAATTCGTTGCCAGGCTCCCTGAGTTCGATGCCGAGTTCGACAAGCTCCGATCGGAAGCCGAGAAGGAAGGTATGGTCCTCCGATACGTCGGATTGATCGATCGCAAATCTTCTACCGTCAAATGCGCACTTCAAAAGTGAGTGATCCTTCACCTCTACTATTTGCACGTTTGATACTGACCAATCTTCTTACGCGTAGGTACCCCGCTTCGCACGCGTTCGCCTCTGCCCTCTCTGGATCCGACAACATTGTCTCGTTCCACTCGAAACGCTACCCTTCTCCTCTCATCGTTCAAGGTTCCGGAGCTGGTGCCGACGTCACTGCTGCCGGTGTCGTGGGAGATGTGATCAAGGTTGCTGAACGAAACGGTGTCAGAATCCCTCTGTAAAAAGTCAAAACTCGAATGATATAGATTATTGACAAGCTAGAAATGAAATAAAGTGAAAGCTTGCATGCAGTATATCTTGCCCTGTGGCATCGAACCGAAGACGGAGAGTTCTCGGATGATCGCGCAGCGAGTTGCCAACTTGCCCGGCTCATGCAAGTTCTCCTTCTTTCACTTCCTTCCGTCTTGGAAACTTCTCAATCCTTGGATGACTGCGACTCTAGCAGATTCTGTCGAGCTTCCATGTGGTCGACGACTACCGAATCGGCTCGTCAAGGTGAGCCTCGAGCCGGAAAACCCTTCATTCAACTTTTCGGCTAACTCGACGATGATGGCCTTTCTGAACAGGCTGCGATGGAAGAGCTCATGAGTGGTGATCACCTTCCGAATGAGAACTTCGAACGGCTGTACCGTGCTTGGAGTATCGGTGGATTTGGGATGCTGATCTCCGGTGAGCTCTCACCGTCTCTCTAGCCAATGTATCCGGAGTGGGAGCTGATGCAGAGGATCATAGGCAACGTTCAGGTCTCACCGAAGCACCTGGGTCTTCCGTTAGACGTTGCTGTCCCCGAAATGGTTTCCGAACTTTCCCAAGTTCCTGCAGCAAAGGTCACCGATCGCTTCAAATTTTGGGCCAGTTCTATGGACACCGATGATTCGACAACCAGGCCGCTTCGAGTTATGCAGCTCAATCATCCAGGTCGACAGTCGATGCGAGTTTTGACGGGTCGTTCTCCATTCTCTCCAGCTCTCGCTCCCTCGAATGTACCGATGACAGCTGGAAATGGAGCGGCTGGGAAGTTCGCGGGTCAGTTAGTATGGGGAATACCGAAAGAGATGACTGTCGGAGACATCGAAGAAGTGATAGAGCAGTTTCGGCGAGGTGCGAAACTGGCGAAAGAGACTGGATGGGATGGAGTCCAGCTGCACGCGTCTCACGGATATCTGCTTGCTCAGTTTCTGAGTCCTCGGGTGAGTACCAGCTCGTCACTTGACTTCATACTTTGCACGACGAAGCTGAGCTCGATTTCTGAACAGACGAATTTGAGGAAGGACGACTTCGGTGGAAACGGAAGGAAACGTCTGGAGATCCTGCTGAGGACAGCAGATGCGATTCGCCAAGATCATCCCATTGACAGTGGATTCGTTCTCGGGGTCAAATTGAATGCTTCAGATTACATTGTGAGTCGGAAACCTCGCAGTCTGTTCTGCTTCAGTGGCTTACTCTCGCTCAATGGCTGTAGAAAGGTGGGCTCACGGTGAGTCTCTCGAGAAATTGGTTCCAACTATTGCATGTGTTGACCTGCAACTCGCCTCGCTGAAATTAGGAGGACGACGCTCTCGAGAACGTAAAGTGGATCGCTCAACACGGCGGATTCGACTTCATCGAGATCAGTGGCGGAAGCTATGAAGCTCCAGGTACGTCGGACTTCTTGGGCTGCTGGTAATCAGGGTCATAGCTGATGAGCCGTCTTACCTCTCCAGAGTTTCTCTCGATGAAGCCATCCACTTCACGCCGTGAAGCTTTCTTCGCCGAATTCTCCTCTCGCGCCTACCGTCTGCTCAGCGATGAACTCGATTTGGCGTCACTCCCGACCCCAAAGCCTCTGGTCCTCCTCACCGGCGGTTTTCGAACTCGGAGCGGCATGCGGCAAGCACTCGAAACTCCCGTCTCAGATCTTATAGGAATCGGTCGACCCGCCGCGGTGGACCCACACTTTGCTAACAAGATTCTCGATACAACGATACCGGACCATGAGGCAAAACTCCCGAAATATGATCCGAGCGAAGGAACAACAATCCTGAGGTGGTTCTTCCGATGGATGACGCTATTTGGACCCTCCCTCGACGTCTTCTACCATAACCTACTGATGCACTCGATCGCATTCGGCCAAGAACCGTCAGGAGAAGACGCCTCGAAACAGAACTCGGATCTCGTTCGATTTCGACTCGCACCGTTTTGGACTCTTGTTCGTCGGAACTACCTCGACTCGTGGTTCTCACCAACTTCACAACGTCTCGCTGTCTGGTCTCTCATTGGTCTATTATCTTATTTGTGCTTAGCACGATACAACGCATCTTTCCCAAAATGACTCGCGGTTCGGGTCCAGCAGATTACCCATAGCCTCTTCTGCAGTGAATCCCCTTAGCTTGATTCCATCTGTAACACTTCTTTTACTGTAAGGTCATCGATAGAGACCAATTGGTCTCGTCTCTGAACGAGGGAGTTGGCGAAAACGAAAATCGCACGAGCTGAAGTCATTCCGCCTCGCAAAGGTTGATATCGAACAGTCGTCTCGCCGTCCTCGTCGCTCGTCTGTCACTTTTGCCAAAACTCAAGAGAGTCCTTCAGCGAGCGTCAGGGTATAGAGGCCTTCCTCTTAGTGGGGGTTGCGAAACTCTCCCCCCTTCTTCATCATCCATATCACGCCTTATTACCACCGCCTCTGCAAGCAACAGCCAAGCGAAATCTCGACTAGATCCGCAAACCTTGACCGTCCCCTTCCGGCTCCAAGATGGCGATTGGAGTCGTGCCAACTGTTGACCGTCCTCTTGATGCCATCCTCTACGATCTACGGAGCAAGTAAGTACCCACAGAGCTATAAGACATATACAGGAGTAAGCTGATCAGATCGTTACTCTAGATCGGACGACGTGAGGCAGAGAGCAAGTGCCGAATTATCGAACCTGGTATGATCAGCTCTCTCGCTCTCTCTGTGCACCTGAAGCTGACTGAGTTGCTCTGTAGGTACTCGCGAGCTCACGGACACTATCCGCCGAAGCGTTCAACAAGACTTATGCCGAAATTCACGCGAGATGTTTCGCACTCGTCAATTCGAGTGATTTACAAGACAAGTTGGCAGGTATTACTGCGATTGGTAAGCTCAGAGCTCACTATATCGTCAAAGTAGGTAGCTGACGCAAGTCTTGCCGATGTTTCGCAGACAAACTCGTTGACGTTCTCGGAAATGACATGTCTCGAGCGATTCGACTCGCGGCTTCAGTGCAACGAGCGTTTCCTTGTCCCGACCCTCTCGTAATGACTCTAGCTGCCAAGGTCTTCGGTGCGTGAAGTCTTTTCCGATTCGTTGAGCCTGGACTTCGCTGACCACCCTCCGACTTTTCGAAAATAGCTCGACTCGCGGCTCAAGGAGGCTCACAGATGGCGGAACACGTTGATATTCAAGTCAAGAGTTGTATTGAGTGGCTACAAGGTATGATTGCCGCTCTTACAGGGGCTCTTCACGAGCACTAATCGCAAAATCTCGAAATTGCAGGAGAACGAATCGAATCTCGGAGATACGCCGCGGTACTCGTGCTTCGAGAACTTACCCGTTCAGCACCTGGTCTCGTCTACGACAATGTACCGGATCTACTCGACAACCTGTGGACAGCTCTTCGAGACTCAAAGGTTCGTCGAAATTGTGATGCGTCTGTACAACTTCGATGCTGATGCAGCTCAATCTCCTCAGGTCGCGATTCGAGAAGCAGCCGCTGGAGCGCTCGCCGGATGTCTCTTGATCGCAAGTCAACGGGATAACCAGTATCGGCACGACATGTTCTCCATGGTGTACGATCAAGCGCAGCGAGGATTCAAGTACAACACGCCCGAAGCGATTCACGGATCCTTGCTCGGCTACAAGGAACTATTCCTCGAAGGAAAGATGTTCATGCACGAGCGCTACACCGAAGTCTGCGATCAGATCCTCTCTTTCAAGGATCATCGAGATCCCCTCGTTCGTCGAGCAGTCGTCGAACTCATCCCTACTCTCGCCTCGTACAATCACGCCGACTTTGCCGCTCACTACCTACACAAGACGATGCTATACCTCCTCGGACAGTTGAAGAACAACCGAGATCGAACAACCTGTCAGTTTTTGTTCTCTCTCAATTTCGACGATCTTCGCTGACACTTTCCCTTCGTTGCAGCTTTCCACGCCATCGGACATGTCGCGATGCAAGTCAAATCGGCGATGGCACCTTACCTCGATCCTATTCTAGCGAGCGTGAAAGAAGGGCTTCAGCAACGAGGGTAAGTCCTCTCACTCCTCCGACGTGCTCTCTCTCTGACCTCGGTTTCGCTAAACAGGAAGAAAGGCGCGCCTTCAGAAGAGTCAATATTTCAATGTATCGGCATGCTCGCTCAATCAGTCGGACAAGCCCTCACGAAACACATGCACGAACTTCTCGACCTCATGTTCGCTTACGGTCTCAGTCCCGCTCTTGAAGTCGCCCTGACCCAGCTTGGAAAGGATATTCCACCTCTACTACCCGAAATACAAGGTGAGCTCGACTTGGCCAATGCGAGATTCGAGAGCTTACTGACAGGAATCGATTCTCTGAACAGAACGAGTTCTCAACCTTATCTCTCACATCCTTGCCGGCGAACCTTTCGTACAAGCTGGTGCTCCTAGACGGTATCATGGCGCCCAACACACCTCGCTCCCCGAACAACGTGATCAAGTTCAAGTCATTCTCGCTCTTGAAGTTCTCGGTTCGTTCAACTTCAAGGGAATTTTCCAGATCAATCGCGCAGCTACCCCCGGTAAGCGTCTCTTCCTTGTGAGGTCTTCCTCTTATGGTGCTGACCTGTGTTGTTTCCGGCCAGCCGATATCTCTTCGGAACACTCACTCGGAGAATTCATTCGGGATCGAGTGATTCGATACGTCGAAGACGACAACGCCGAGATCCGCCGAGCAGCTGCACTTTCGTCTTGTGCTGTCCTCGCGAATGATCCAGTCGTCGGACAGACTAGCAATAACGCTATTCGCCTCGTCAACGAAATCCTCGAGAAGCTCCTTACTCTCGCAATCGCTGATCCAGGTTTGTCTTCGTCCCTCTGTCTTTCCTCTTGTTGATTCTGACTCTCTCGTGATGCGTAGACCCTTCAATTCGAGAGGCGACCATATCTGCTCTCGATCCAAAATTCGATCGACATCTCGCTCAAGCTGAATGCGTTCGATCTCTCTTCATTGCCTTGAACGACGAAGTCTACGCGATTCGAGAAGTCGCCATCAAGATCATTGGTCGCCTCGCGAGTATCAACCCGGCCTACGTGATGCCGTCTCTACGAAAAACGCTCATTCAACTTCTCACCGAATTGGAGTATTCAACTTCGAGGTGAGCCAAATTGTAGTTTGCGCTTCATATCATGACTGACACGCCTCTATTTTATCCATGTAGCCGCAGCAAGGAGGAGGCTTCGACCCTTCTAGGCTTACTTGTTGGAGCTTCTCAGCGATTGACACGACCCTATGTTGTTCCGATGCTCAACGTTCTCCTCCCCAAGTCTCGCGACACTTCCCCCGCCGTCGCATCGAGTATCATGGCGACTCTCGGAGAACTCTCGCGAGTCGGAGGCGAAGATTTACTCGTCCAACTCGACCCTCTCATGCAACTCATCCTCGACACTCTCCACGATCAAGCTTCGACTCCGAAACGAGATGCGGCTCTTCGAACTCTCGGTCAACTATCGTCGAACGCCGGTTATGTCATCGACCCGTATCTCGATCATCCGACTCTGCTCGGCATGTTGATCGGATTGCTCAAGACGGAGGTCGGTCAACACACTAGACGAGAGGTCATTCGAGTGATGGGAATCCTCGGAGCTCTTGATCCTTACCGACACAGTGTCGTCGAAGGTATCTCGAACGATGCTTACGTCGAAGCTCTCAACCCAGCAGATCCGACTCACCCTTCGAATATCGGTCCTCAACACGACGAGTACTACCCGACTATCGCCTTCTCGGCTCTCCTCGTCGTCTTTAACGATCCTTCCCTCAGCGATCACCACACGGCCGTCGTCGATGCGATCATGTACATTTTCCGTTCCCTCCGTCTCAAAGTCGTCACTTTCCTCCCTCAAGTTCTTCCCGCGTTCCTCAATGTGATGCGAAGCTGTCCCGTCGGTCTTCAAGAGTACTACTTCCAGAACTTAGGACAGCTCATCTCGATGGTTAAGCAACACGTTCGAAATCACCTCGGACCGATCATGTCGACGATTCGAGACTTCTGGACGACTACGACGAACCCAGGACTTCAAGTCATCATTGTCGATGTCATCCAATCGATCGCTCTCGCCCTCGATGCCGAATTCAAAGCCTACCTCCCAAACCTCCTCCCTCTCATGCTCCAAGCCTTCGACCGCGACCTAGGAGAATCTCGTCGACAAACTTCGCTCATCAAAGTTCTCCACGCCTTCGGTATCTTCGGTTCGAGTCTTGAAGAATACCTACATCTGATCATTCCAGCAATCGTGAGAACGTTCGAGCAAGCCGACGTTCCAATCATCCTTCGAAAACAAGCGATGCAAACCGTTACTCAACTCTCGCGGAAGATCAACTTTGCCGACCACGCTTCAGCGATCATTCACCCTCTCGCTCGAGTTCTCGCCTCGCCAAACTCTCCCTACGAGCTTCGACTACCTGCGATGGACGCTCTCTGCGCTCTCTTGCTTCAGATGGGACCCGATTATGTCTTGTTCGTTGGGATGATCAACAAGGTGGGCTGAGTCTCCTCTTTCTCTCCCTTTCCGTCCAGTGTTGACGCTTTCCTCTCGCAGGCACTCGTTCGAAACCGGATTGTTCACCCTCAATACGATGCACTCGTTGCGAAACTCCTCAAGGGAGAGCCTTTACCGCAAGATTTGACATTCGGAGACCCGTGAGTGATCAATTCCTGAATTCTCGAAACCAGACTAACTCACGATGCCCTCTCGACTCGTCAGGATCATCATGCCGAACAACGAAGCGATGGTTGCAGCCGATGCGGGAGTCAGCAAGTTGCCGGTCAACCAAGTCAATCTCAAGAGCGCTTGGGAACCTGTCGATCGAGCGAAACCGGACGACTGGAGAGAATGGTTGAAACGACTCAGCGTTCAATTACTTAAATCTTCCCCCTCTCACACACTTCGAGCCTGCGCAAATCTCGCCGAAGTTTACCCTCCCCTCGCGAGGGATCTCTTCAACGCTGCGTTCGTTTCTTGTTGGACCGAATTGTATGATCAGTATCAAGTTCGTTTCATCTGCTTTCTTCTCCCGCATACTACAGCTGCTGATTCGTCCAACTCATCGCAGGAGGAACTCGTTCGCGCGATTCAAACCGCTCTCGCCTCTCCCACTCTCCCTCCCGAAATCACCCAGACTCTCCTCAATCTCGCCGAGTTCATGGAGCACGACGACAAGGTTCTTCCGATCCCGATCTCAACCCTGGGAGGTTACGCGCTCAAGTGTCGAGCTTACGCGAAGGCACTTCATTACAAAGAACTCGAAGTCCTCTCCGACCCTTCAGTACAAACGATCGAAGAACTCATTCGGATTAACAACTCGCTGCAACAACCCGACGTCTCGGTTGGAATCCTTATCCACGCTCATCAAGTTCACAACCTCGAGCTCAAGGAGGAGTGGTACATCGAGTTGGAACGATGGGAAGACGCTCTCGCCGCGTTCGAACGAAAAGCTCAAGAACAACCCGATTCTTTCGACGTCACTCTCGGTCGAATGCGATGTCTCCACGCCTTGGGTGAATGGGAATCCCTCGCTCAACTCGCACAACAAAATTGGCAACGCGCTTCTCACGACATGCGAAGGAAGATCGCTCCTCTCGCCGCTGCCGCCTCGTGGGGTCTCGCTCAATGGGAATCGATGGATCACTACATCGGAGTTCTCAAACACGACTCGGCTGATCGAGCCTGGTTCCGTTCGATTCTTTCGATTCATCGAGGTCAATTTCACAAAGCGCAAAGTCACATCAACAAGGCTCGAGATCTTCTCGATACCGAACTCACGACCCTCGTCGGAGAAAGTTACAACCGAGCCTACGAGTGAGTTCTTGCTCTTCCACCGTTGCAATGTCGAGACTGACTCATCGCCGCTCGTTTCACCAGTGCTGTCGTTCGAATTCAAATGCTCTCGGAGCTGGAGGAGATCATCTCGTACAAGGAGGCGACAGCGGTAGGAAACAACGAACGTCGAGCGGTTATTCAGAAGACTTGGATGAAACGGCAAGTTCGGTCGGTCACCCTTTCCAACTGCAATCGGCTGACATTCGATCGAGCGAACACAGACTGAAAGGTTGCAAACGAGATGTCGATGTGTGGCAACGAATCCTCAAAGTTCGAGCGCTCGTCGTCACTCCTCGGGAGAATACCGAAATGTGGGTCAAATTCGCCAACTTGTGTCGCAAATCGGGTCGACTCGGTCTCGCCGACAAAACGCTCAACTCGCTTCTCGGAGATGATCACGCTCCGATGGGTGCTCCCGTAAGCTCACTCGATCTTTCTTCTCGCCCGAAGCCCGTCATTGACCACTCTCGACCCTCCCTCGACAGGCTGTTTCTGGACCTCCTCAAGTCATCTACGCTCATCTCAAATACCTCTGGGCTACCGGTGCTCGCGAAGAGACTTTGGCTTGGCTCAGAGAGTTCACAGGCAAGCTCTCTGCCGACCTCGGGATTCATCCAGACGGAGAAAGCGTTCAAAGCTCGGAGGTCGTTTCGCCCGGAAGAAAAGCCGAATACACTCGCCTTCTCGCTCGCTGTCACTACAAGCTTGGAGAATGGCAAAGCGCGATGCAAGAAGATTGGGGTTCCGTGAGTTTAAACTGCTCTCTTTCTGCATCAGAAAACGTTCCTGAACGGTTCCATGGCTGCTTTAGGACGTCATTCCCGATATTCTTCGTTCCTACCTTCTTGCTACGAGCCTCGATCCTACATGGTACAAAGCTTGGCATGCATGGGCGCTCGCAAACTCGGAGGTCGTCTCGCATTTCGCGAAAGCTCAAGGCGAGCAAGACTCGACAAAACCTCAAGCTTACTCGGTGCATCTCGTACCGTCTGTTCAAGGTGAGTGACTTGTATCTCGCTCGCTGCCAGGTCGATCTGACATGGGCTCTCGTCTTCACAGCCTTCTTCCGCTCCGTCGCTCTATCTCCCGGCAACTCTCTCCAAGATACTCTCCGCCTTCTCACTCTCTGGTTCCGCTACGGTCACGTCCCCGAGGTCTCGACTGCGATCATGGAAGGTTTCCGTACTGTCAGCGTCGACACATGGCTCGAAGTCATTCCTCAAGTGCGTTCTTTGTTCCTCCGCTCTCCTCGTTGCCGCTGACGATCGCTGACTATTCTCTGATACTTTCAGCTGATCGCTCGTATTCACGCTCCCGATGCGAACGTTCGCAAGCTGATTCAACATGTTCTCACCGACGTCGGTCGCGCTCATCCTCAAGCTCTCGTCTACCCCCTCACCGTCGCCTCGAAGTATCCGAGCGAAAACAGACGACGCGCTGCACTCTCGATCATGAACAAGATGAGGGATCACAGTGCTTCGCTCGTCGAACAAGCTGTGCTCGTCAGTCAAGAACTCATTCGAGTTGCGATCCTTTGGCACGAATTATGGCACGAAGGACTCGAAGAGGCATCGAGGCTATTCTACGGAGATCACAACATCGAAGCTATGTTTGCTACCCTCGAACCGCTTCACGACATGCTCGAAAAGGTGAGTCTCTCCATCAGCTTAATCTCGCGAGCTTGACTGACGTTAAGGTTTCGTCGTTGCAGGGTCCCGAGACGTTGCGAGAGATCTCGTTCGCACAAACGTTTGGTCGTGATCTCGCCGATGCGCGAGAATCTTGTCGAAGATATCGTCAGTACGGCGAGATCAACGATCTCAATCACGCTTGGGATCTCTACTACCAAGTGAGTAACCATGCCTTCGCCTCACCTTGCAACGCATTTGACTGACGCCGTGCTCCTTCGCTTATCAGGTCTTCCGGAAAATCAACAAGAACTTGCCGACTCTCACTCTCCTCGAACTTCAATACGTTTCACCGAAACTCCTTGCCGCGAAAGATCTCGACCTCGCGATTCCCGGAACCTACACGACCGGAAAACGAACAATCAGAATCGCTAGCTTCGGTCCGACTCTCGAAGTCTTCACCTCGAAACAACGACCGCGTAAACTCAGGATTCAGGGTAGCGACGGTGTCGAGTACAACTTCCTCCTCAAGGGTCAGTTCCGCATTCCCCTCTTTTCTTCTTTGCTCGTGTCAGGTCTAATCGGATTTCTTTCGTTCCTAGGTCACGAGGATCTTCGACAAGATGAACGAGTCATGCAGCTCTTCGGTCTCGTCAACACGCTACTCCAGAAGGACCCCGAGACGTTCAAACGACATCTCACGATCGTCAAGTACCCGGTTATCCCGCTTTCGCCGAATTCTGGTCTCCTCGGATGGGTCCAGAGTACCGATACGCTTCACGTCTTGATCAAGAACTACCGCGACAGTCGCAAAATCTTGCTCAATATCGAACATCGACTAATCCTTCAAGTCAGCGGCCTTTCCTCTCGACTCCTTTGTGACGTCCTTGAGCTGACATGTTTTCTCTTCCGTAGATGGCACCCGATTTCGAACATCTCTGTCTCATGCAGAAACTCGAGGTATTCGAATACTCGCTCGACAACACGACCGGACAAGATTTCTACCGAGTCCTGTGGCTCAAGAGTCGAAACTCGGAAGCCTGGCTCGATCGAAGGAGCAATTACTGTCGAACTCTCGCGGTCATGTCGATGGTCGGACACATTCTCGGACTCGGAGACCGTCACCCTTCGAACTTGCTCATGGACCGGGTCAGCGGAAGAATCGTTCACGTCGATTTCGGAGATTGTTTCGAAGTCGCGATGCAACGAGAGGTAAGTCTCCTTGATCCGCATCCTTTCCCCCGTTGCGTCCGAATCGCTGACTTGACGCCGCTTTCGTGCTGCGTAGAAACACCCGGAGAAGGTACCGTTCCGTCTTACACGAATGCTCACTTCGGCGATGGAGGTCAGTCATTTTCGTTTCCTCGCGCTCCCGTTCGCCCTTTGCTAACCATGAGACTCTTGACAGGTTTCCGGAATTGAAGGTACTTTCAAAATCACTTGTCAACACACGATGCGAGTACTCCGCGAGAACAAGGAATCGATTATCGCTGTCCTCGAAGCTTTCGTTCACGATCCGCTCATCAACTGGAGGCTAGTGCAAGGAGCTCGTCAAGTCGGAGGTCAAAACGCTGCTCGAGGCGGCGAGAATAACAACGCTGGAACGAGGAGACCGCGAGGAGACGAGACGAACATTCACGATGGTACGCTTTCTTCTCGTACTTTCTTCGTAATCACTTACTGATGACCTGATTTCTCTGACGATGGCAGACGACGCAATGGGTCAAATCAATGCTCGAGCCGTCCAAGTTGTCGAACGAGTGCAGCAAAAGTTGACTGGACGAGATTTCAAGCCGACAGTAGTCCTGAGTGTCAACGATCAAGTCGACAAACTGATCGCACAAGCTACTTCGCTAGAGAATCTCTCGCAATGCTTCGTTGGGTGAGTACAAAGACGCTTCCTCACCATCGTCGAGCGAATTTGCTGACATTTCTCCGCTCTCTTCCATCCCAGGTGGTGTCCGTTCTGGTGATCTTTCAAGTCCCCCATTCTCCGCGTTCTTTCTTCTGTTTCTGTTCTGTAGTTGTCTTTCCCGGATACCCCTTTTTCGCTGTTTCCTGCTCTCTCTCGTATCAAAAACTAGTTTTGCTCTTGTTGTATTGAACATCTTGCTTCCAGATTCACCCATGGCGTACCCAGAGAGCCAGGCGACAAGCTGAGTCCTCAGGAAGGAGAATGATGACATTGCGAAACCGAAGCAACACTCGAATTCATCCGTTCTTCACTGACCCTCCCACATCCACCATTCAACGGTTCCCTCTGTCTGAGGTCTCATGACTAGCTCCCATCCTCCCACGTCTTCGAGTCGCTCCCGATTCGCTTCTTCCTCTTCACCGCGACCTCGACCTCGTTTTCGTTTCTTGCCGTTCGGTCGCACCGCAGTTCCTACGATTGGCGGGTTCTCCTTCGAGGTGTGTGATATTGGAGAGTGAGGGAACGGCCGTAGTATCATCGAAATAAACGGAATTGAGGTGAACCTGTGGAGAAATTGAAGTCAGGCGAAACTCTTCAGCGAATCGTAGCGAATCACTCACGAAGGATCTTCTAGCACTGTCTTGACGATGCTACTGAGCGTCTTGGGATGAAGTAATCCGTTCAAGCTCAAGGTCGACACGCTTCCCTCCTCACATTCCTTCTTCCCGAGACCCCATTCTCCATCTTCCTCCTCGTTCTCAGTTGTCGTGCTCCTCCACTTGATCGCTTCTTCGACTCCGAGCGCTGCTAGTCCTCGCCATTCTTTGAACGAGTCCCACCATTCTTCGTCGTCCTTGACCGTTCTTCTCAAGGCTCCTGAACTCGTTCGTTGCCGTTTCTGAGGGTGGGTCAATTCGACGACGGCGGGAGGGAACGAGGCGGGAGAAGGTATCGAGACGCCGGGAAGGGTGCTAGTCGAAGCTTGGGGAGTGCGAGTCCTAGAGCTCAATTGCTCGGGAAGTTCGATTGATCGAGGTTGACCTGCAGTTTCGTCAAAGAACGAGATTAGCTCACGTCGCAAGAGCTCGAGAAAGCTGTATGCGCCTACCATTCTCATCGGTATAAGACATGACGAGGTCGAACGTTCGTCCCTCTTTGCTGCTGCTCGCACTTTGAAGCTGTTCGAACAGTTCTGTTTCTCTCGGCCAATTTCGAAGCAACCTCTTGACTCGTTCAAATCCAGGCTTTCCCGCGCGAAAAGCGGGATCAATCAAAGAGATTTCGATGACTGTACGAGAACGCGGAGTCAGAGTCTGCGAAAATGCGAAAGAGAGAATTTCGAAGACTCACTGAAACGTTGACGGAATGATCCGTGCATCGAAGCCCTGCCGGGCAAGCCGAGTAGCTCGTATGTAGATTTACAGACGCTCAGCACAAGTCGACCTGCGATGTCGCGAAGGCCTGTCAGCTCAGTCCAGCAGACAAGCGACGGGGAGCGACAGCTAACCTCTACCGTCGATAGCTACCACGTCGTCGTCTTGAGCTCCCTCGAAGCTCAAAGCTACGAGACTACCTTTATGTACACCAAGAAGATCAGCCTAAATGTCACACAGGAGCAGGAGATCGAGACAGATGAGGCTCACCTTTGCGAACGAAGGAATTCAGGAACTTTGGTTCGAGCAAATCGGCAAGATTGACATTACGAACGACCTGATAGCGTGCCTTCATTTCTAGTTCCTGCTTGAGCTTGTCCATCAGAGTAGAGGAGCTCGCTGAGCCAACCTCCGGAAGAACGACATCCAACTTTTGCTGCCCGTCAGCTCGTTGTGCGTCAAACGCGAGATAGAAAGTCCCCAGACTCACTTGCCAACCAAATGATACCCTTTCAATTGCTCTCCAGAGCTGTCGCGCGTTGGAAGAGCTCTCTTCAGAGCTCGAGGGAAGTTGAGAGGTTGAACTCGAGAAGTGTTGCGGATTTCGAGGCGGAGGCGGGCGGTACGATGACTTCTTGTGATGTGCGTTCATCCTAGTCGCCCAAATTCAGCTGGAGGGATGAGATGAAGCTGAAGCAGAGCTTCGAAGCGATCGAGCCGGCGCAAGTTCTTCTCTCTCGAAACGCTTCATTCTTCGACTCGCCGGCCTTTCGAGGCTCATTCAGGACTACCTGAGCAGTCGGCCGTAGCTTCAAGACTCTCCGGCTCAGCGGATCGCTCGAAGTTTAGGCGATCTAGTTTCGGGGTTGATTCGCACCAACAGCTCGATCACTGCCGTGTTCCTTCTTTCTAGAGCCTCGTGAGTCAGTATCTACTGTTATCTGTTCCTCCCCTCGCTCGAAGGAACTCGTAAAGAGCTGCTTCTCGAGGTTGAGATGTCGGAACTCTCTGACAGACGAGCTAACGCCTTGATCAACCTACACAGCTATCAGGACCTTGCACGGCTACTACAAGCTCACGGATAGATCAATACGTCCCTCAGAGGTCTACTTGCTCGCGGTCAGAGCCTTGACGACGGAATAGAACCTCCCCTTTCTTTCCCCTCTTCCGGGAGCGGGAACTACTATGGCTCAGCACGTACGATCAAACCATTCCTATCCGATACGAGACCTTCATCCAGATCGAACTGACTCGAAACGATCCGCCAAACTGATAGCTTCAAGGTCAAAATCCCGGTTCATCAACTCAGGTGTGGGAAGGAGATGCAACTCTTCATTCGTGAGTCTTCTCTCCTACTCTCGTTCGAGGTTGCTCACTGACGTGATCTTGACTGTTCCTACTAGATATTGTTACGACTACATGAGGGTGAGTTTTTGGAATGATGAAACTTGCCAAGTTGGGACCTTCGAATCCCGGCGACTGATGTCCATTCTCCGCTTCGAATTGCATAGAAACGAGGTTGGAATGAGGCAGCGTCGAGGTTCGCGAAAGATGCTGGAATCAAAGAGGAAGAGTGGAAAGGTCCGCCGATAGAAGCTCCTCAAGGACTTTTGTACGAGTGAGTCCCGGTCTCTACCTTTTACCTCTTCCTTCATGTTGCTCATCAAACTATCCTTTCGCAGATGGTGGTCAGTGTTCTGGGATGTGTTCATTGCGCGGTCACAGAAATCAGGCCCTCGGAATCCGAATGCCGACGCCTATGTAGAAGTTTGTTGACCTCTTTCTCCTCTTTCTATGATCTCGACCTCACTGATACGTTCTTCGATTAGGCTATGAGAGCAAAACGAGATCCACTCGTCGTTGGGTTCAACGGCCCAAACGCCCCTCCACCTTTGACTCTCCCTCGCTCTCTCGCCCATCCTCCTCGACCAAACTCGACAAATCCTCCTCCGAACGTTCGCGCAAACTACTCTCAAATGCACGTCCTCGAACAGCAAGAACTACAGAACCAGATGCAGCAACGAGGGAGAGTTCAACAGATGGTTCAAGGCGGTCCTCGACCTTCCGGAATGCCTCCTCAACAACCTCCGACTCCTGGCGGTAGCGGACCTGCTTACGCTCCTTCTCCCCTCCCTCAACAACAACAGCAACAGCAACAACTCACTCCTTCTTCGTCTCAATCTCACCCTCCCGGCATGCCCGGGCAACCGGGAATGCAACCTTACCCTCCGAATTCCTCCCAACCTCAAATCGCTCAACAACGACCTCCTTCGTCTCACAATTCACCTCATATCGTTCCAGCTTCTCATCCTTACGCAAACGGTAGACCTCAACAGGTGGGGAATGGACCGCCGAATCAGGTTGGGAACGCGCTCGCGCAAGCTTTAGCAGCAGTAGGATTGCCGGGAAGGGATCCAGACACTCTTTCGCCAGAGGAACACGTACGTCTCATCTCACCCTGCGGCGGGTGATCGACGTCATGAACTGATTCATCTTTTTCTCGGATAAAAGGCTGCCGTCACAGCGCAGATGCGACGAATGGGCGCTCTTCCTCCCTCGTCTCAGCAAGCTGTCGGTAGGAACGGACCGATTCCTCAACAAGCTCAGCAAGGTCGAATGATTCCAACCCAACCGATGCGCCAAGATTCTCAAAATCGACTCAACGCGGCTTACGCAGCTCAAGATGGACGACCTCCTCCTCAACAAGGTCCTCCTCCTCCTGGTAGTCAAGGCCAACCTCAGTACATGATGCACCCGGTTCAGCAGCAACAACAGAATCACATGATGGCTCAACAACAGAGAATGATGTAAGTTCAGCAGCAGGGAGGTCCGAGACCGATGATGGATCCAAACGGTCAAGGTTACCCACAAGCGTGAGTCGAGATCGTCTTCTCTAACGTTTCTCCTTTTGCTAAACTCGATTTTTCCGTTTCTGCAGTGGATCTCCCGCTTCTCCCGCTTACTCTTCGGCTCCTTCCCCCTACGCTACCCCTCTCGTACCTCACATGCAAATACCGCCGAATCATCCGAACGCTCAAGGCTCTCCAGGTCAATTCGCTGGACCTAATCCCCCACCGTCGCGAGCCGGAACTTCAAACAAGAATCGAGTCATCTCTCAATCCGCTCAGCAGCAACAACAACAGCAGCAACAACTTCAGAACGTCGCGAAAGGTTCTCCGATGCAACCGAATCTATCTCAGAACGCGAAGAGACAAGGAGCAGTTGGAGAAGAATCGAGTCCTCGGAATCGGAAACGAGCGAGAGGGGCAACGAAAGACGACGAGATGATGGGGTTAGGGGATCCTAATTCGTTCGATATGGTCGGAGCGACGAATAGTCCAGGAGGAGGAGCGGGAGGGAACGGTGCACCTCAAGGAGGAGGAGTTGGAGCTCAATTGTTCGGTCAAGACGGACTTCCTTATCGACCTTCACCTTCACCACTCGGTAGACCAGCTCAGCCGTCTCAGCAGCAGCAGCAACAGCAGCAGATGTACGGACCGGGTTCGAATACGAGTGGTTCGGGCGATTCAAACTTCAACTCGTTACACATGATACCGAATGGGCAACCAGGAGGACCGGGAGGAGGAGGTCAAAATCACGCGAACGGATCTACGAGTCGACCTACCTCTGCAGCGTCGAATCATCACTTCCTTGGAGCTCCTCAGCAGCAACAACCAGATCAACGGCATTCTCCTCTGCCAGCTTCGACTCCGACGAACGGTCAAGCTCCTTCGCCGATGAACTTTGGAGGAGGACCGACACCGAACGGCTCTCGACCTTTCGCTGGCGCACCAAACCCTTCGTCCGCGACAAACACTCCTTTGCCTCCAGCGCCTCAACCTCTCGCGCCCGAACCGAACATATCCGACGCGAATGGGCTCGGAGGGATTTCAGTCTCTGGTCCTGGAGGAGACGCGCTTCAATTCAATACGGCAAACGTTGCGGGAGGAACAGAAGACATGTTTGCCGGACTCGATTTCGACAGTTTCCTCAACAACGACATGTTCAACGAAGAACTCGGCGTCAACTAATCCGGTCGTATCTTCCCCCTTCTCTTCTCTCTTTTCTCTCATTCGGAATCGCTCCCCATCGCTCTTTGCCTTTCATTCTTAGTACTCAAGATGTATCGTTCAGTCGCCGCCCTTCACATCAAACGCATGTCTTCTCAGTACTTTGCCGTTAACTTCGTTCGTTCGTTCGTCGTCGTCGTTCGTTCAATCTCTATGAGTGCTTATTCCCTTCCTCCTGATCTCTCCTCTACCGCTCTCTTCCCATCCCGTCTTCTCGTTATCCGCCGCTGTGATGTTATCCTCGATCTTTCTTTCTTTTTTTTGGTCATTCGTTTGTCCTCTACTTTCATTTCATTATCATGTTGATTTTCCTAGTTCCCTTAGATTCTAAAAAGCAATCGATCCGATGCTTAACTCTCGCTTCGGTCGTTGTCCGTGTGGAACGAGAGCGACCTTGGGATCTTCGGTCAGTTTTTCGTTTTCGCACTCTTCTCGCGAGCTGATAAAGGCAGGCAGGTACTCGGCAAGGCTTACAACAGGGTACAACTAGGATACTAAGTCTACCAAATGGAGGCATACCACAAAAGTTCAAACAGCGATCGCGACTGGTTGAGGATGAAGAGGTTTCGAAACCATCTCGACTCTTTCCGCCTCTTCTCGCAGCTTTTGAGCCCGTTGCAACATCTCCGCAATATAGAGGTCGACTTGAGAAGCGTTCGACGAGGTGGAGGAGGTCAAATTCGAAGAAGTGGACGAAGAAGAGTCGGAATCAGAGAGAGAAGGGGAAGAGGAGCGGGACGAGAGTGTAGCGACGGCTTCTTCCGTGAGAGGAGGTAGAGGAGGAGGGAGGGAATCATCGTCTCCGACGAGTTGAGACGAGCTCGAAATAGGAACTAGTGGAGAGGCGAGAAAGTCAGCAAACTGAATTCGCAGAGAGAGCGGAAGAACAATTCAACTCACCGTGAGATTGCTTCTCCTTCTCCCAAGCTCGTTCCCTCATCTCGTCCAGCCTTTCCAATTCTGCTTCTACCCTCTTGACGAGTGCTTTCCTTTCCTTCTTGATTTGACGATCTCCTGGAGATTCCACCGCATCGAGTTCGCTGAGGAGTTTGACGAGATAGTCTTCGTACGAGAGGAATTGAGAGTTGGCGGATCCGAATGCGAGACGAGGAGTAGTGAAAGGAGGAGTGGGAGATGATTCGAAAGCGAAAGAAGTCGGGGCGACGAAGTTGGATTGGCGGTCGGAGAACGACGAAGCGAGGGAGGAGAGCTTTTCAAGGGCTTGGTCGCGATAGAGCGTCACCGTGTCGTCGTCAGCCGAGATAGGGGATTCAATTTCGAGCTCGGTGTTCGAAGGGAGCGAGGTTGATTCGGGAGAGATAGGAGTCGGGATAGCGAGGACGGGCTGCTCAATCTCGGGTGACGCAGGAGATGTGGAAGTGGAAGGCTGAGGGTCGTGAGAAGCTCGCAGGAGGGAAGGAATAAGGGATTCGATCAATGCGTCGAATAAGTCTGGAGTTTGCGCTTCTTCCTCCTCCTCAATCTGCCTCCTCCTCCACTCTTGCGCTTGTCGAACTCGGTGTTGATAAAGTCGACTCTCCTTCCTCGCTCTCGCTCGTTCAAGTTCCGCTTGTCGCGATCTACGGATCATTTCTTGTCGAAGGATCAAAGCTCGTTCCACCTCTCTCCTCCTCTCCTCCTCCTCCTCCTGTTCCTGACGGGCTTGCTCGAGGATGGCTTGACGAAGTTGCTGTTGACGGAGCTGCCTCGCGGCGAGGGGTTGGCGTTGTTGATCGTAGTCGTTCCCGAGGAAGAATGAAGGGTGAACAGGAGATTCACGAGACGAGATGGGTGCAATGGGGCAGAAGGAGGGGGGAGTATATTCAGAGGGGTAGCCGAAGACGAGAGTCGGGTGCGAGGGATAGAATGAGAGCATCTTGAGAGTGAAGTGCGAGTCGAAAATTGAGCTGAGGAGGCGGAGAGATGAGACGTTGCGTAGGGTGATGGAGGAGAGACAAAGATGGGACAGGCTCAGAGCTTCCTTTTGAGTGCAGGCGAACGACCTTGCGAGAAGACACTCGAACAAGGTGGAATGTGCTCGAAAATTCGCAGAATTTGCGAGAACATTCGAGAGAAATCGACGAACTGGTATCGTGTGTTCCTCTACGAGAATGTTCAAGTACGATGAGTAGACCTGAACTGCCGAGCAGAGTGAAGGATCGGTCGACGTGTTGACCGAGAGGCAAACAGTACGACAAGGAAAGATTCGACGATGAAAGAGGTACGTGCTCAAAAAAGCTGTCTTCTCGCGTGTGCGATAGCTCGACTAATCTGAGCTTGCAATGCAGAGTCTACGTACGAGTACTCAAGCCTAATCCGCTGAGACCATTTCAGTCATCGTCTCCGCCTCGGCCTGCTCCACCTCGACGCTTTCACTTTCCACTCTTACTCCCGCGATCAATTCCCTTCCATGCTCCATCCACCACCTCACTCCTTCCTGATGCTTCACTACGTCCATTCCCGCTCCAAGCACCTCGAACGTCCATTCCCCTAGAGCTTTTCTTCCATCGGAATCAACGGGTTCGAGGTCGACGAGTCTAGTGATTTCGGCGAGCAGAGAACGGAAGAGGACCAGGTTGACGGAAGGGAGGAGGGAGATGAGGCTCAGGAGCAGGGGACCTCGAGGGAGAGTGAGAACGCGAGTTTCGATAGTCGAGGCGACGGGTTCTTCAGCTGGGACTGACGACTGATTTGACGGAATTGTATCGAGGTCGGAGTCATCATCTGAGAGGGCTCGAAGTCGAGGTCGTTGCGTCGGCTGCAGGTTAGAAGATTCGGTCGCCAGTGTCGAAACTGGTAGTCGCTCAATGGCGGTAACGAGATCTTGAATCGATTTCCAGGCAAGTGCGTCGTCGAAGCTCGATGCTGAACGGACGACAGTCGAGTACGCTACGCGAAGCTGTGTCGGCGACAGAGAGGGAAGCTGTTTCCGCGAGGACAGAAGGAGTGATCAGTGTTCTGTCCTTACGTTCGAGGGACGAAATGAGAGCTCACCTTGAGTAGTAGATCCGTGTACCAGTGTGTAAGATCCGGCACACAACCTTTCTCCGAAGAGAAGATCGCGAGAAATACGGAATGAGCGGATTCGAACGACTCGGAATATTTCGAGTTGTCGAGGTATCTGCAAGTTCCAGACTCGAAGAACTTCAGGATAGATCATAACTGAGTATGACGAGTCCGAACTCACGGTTTGCATCCCGGCAAGACTGTGTTCTCGACGTACGAGTCACTCAATTCGTCCATGACTTGCTCGACCGTGTTCATCCAGAACGTAACCTCGGCTCGATCGACCAACCGCGAATGTGTTCCGTCCTCTTCATCCCCATACGACGACTCCAACTTCCTCACCAACTCCTCCGCGGGTGTTAGACGATCTTCGAGATTCGTTGACGAGGACGAGGGTGCCGTAGCGACGTCGACGAGCCCAGCAAGTACTGACCTCCATGCTTTAAATCCCCCTTGACCGAAGCGACTCGCGACGAAATAGGTTCGACCGATCGCAACGACAGCTTCTCGTGCTAGTTCTCGTTGAACTGAAGTGGGTTCATCGTCGATGCCGGAAGAATCTGACGAGACGATCTCGAGTAGACTCGAGTAGATCAGAGTCTGGGCGAAGAGGAGAGATTTCAGGATCGTCCAAGGTTGAGTTTGGGATCGAGTCGAGGGAGAGAGGGAGGAATCTTCGACGAGATCTGACCAAGGAGTTGCGGCCCATCCTGACGAGAGCCGGGTCGATATCGTGAAGATGGTATGCGAGAGATCGCGGATTGCGAGAACGGCAGGTTCGGCGATGGATGAATCGTAGGATGTCGCGAGGTTTGCGTTCGCGGAGAGAAGACGTCCGAGTGATCGAGAGAGGGGACCGAGGATGCCGAAGAGAGGAGACTGGACAACGTGAGATAGGTGATCGTGCGAAGGAGAAGGGTTGCGCCAGAGGAGACCATCCGAAGCTTGTTCGAGGTCGGCCGCGAGCGGAGGAGAAGTGAAAAGGTTGCCTTGGTCGAAAACCTCCGCGAATTGCTCGGTGAGATAGTTCAGAAATGCCTGTGGCAAGACATCATGCTGAGAATCTCGCTACGCTGGACTCGCGAGAAAGTCGACAGAAGATCCTACTCACGTTTGAAGGAAAGTCTTTCGCAAGAACGTCTGACTGAATCGAAGCAATTGTTTGCGCAACGATCCATGCCGGCAGCATATTGCTCGAATCTACGCACACGGATGTATCAGCTCAGCTCCAAAGCAAGAAAACCAGACTAATGAAGAGAAAGAGCTCGCCTCCATTCTCGACCCATTCCGTCCAAGCCCTTCCCGCCTCCATTTCTATCCGGTCCAACATCCCGCGACCTCCAACCCAAAGCCTTTCTTTCCGTCTCTTCCATTCCTGCAGAGCGGCGAGTACCGCACTCACGAGTAATAACCGATTCACCGGTTCGACCTTGCCCGCTTCGTCCTCCCCTTTTCGTCTGACTTGATCCACCCATAGACCTTGAGATAGAGCTGAGAGATATTTTGAGACCGATCGACGGGCTCTGAACCCTGTACCGACTTCGCGAGAGATCAGATCAAGTCGAAGGAGAGTCGATTGGAAGAACGCCGAGTAGATCGCTGTGAAGCCGTTCCAGCTTGCTACGTCTTGCTCGTATGATGTGTTGCGACTCGTCGGAGGCCATAGGGAGGGACTCGAGAGGGTGTAGCGTCCGATTAGAGAGATGAGATCAAGGTGGGGAGATTCGAGAGGGAGGGAAGAGAGATGGTAGGTGATGAGCTGTAGGATGTCCTTGTGATTGTAGTCGAGCGAGCGAGGCGAGAGAAGCTCCTGGAGAAGCAAAGTTGGGTCGGGTGAAGACATGGTGAGAAGAGAGAGAAAGTGACTCCGAACGTCTCGCACTCAAGCTGCTTCACTCTCTCTCTCCTATGAACCGGTACGAAAAGGGTAAAAGGTTACTTGTAAAGGGAATGAGAACTATACACAGGTAGCAGGAGAAAAAGTAATTAGGAATAAGGGAATAAGCTCTGTGCGAAAAGTAGTTGCGAAAGGGGGTAAAAAAGTCTAGGTCGAGTCGACAGCGTGTAACGATCTGGAAAGTACAGAGAGGAACAGGATGAGACGAGTCTATCAAAATTAGATGTAAGGAGGATCGCAAGCTGAGACCGGTACAAACGAGGAAAAGGGTATAAGGTCGAGAGAGGCGCAAGGTAACGGTGAATGACGGAAGTATGTACAGAGTCGAAGGGCAAGTGAGTGTCTAAGCTCTCATCATGTGCATGAGCGCGACAAGTCCAGCCCAACCGAAACCGTGTTGAGGGTAAGCGATGTGAAGTGGTTCTTCTTCAGTTCCAAACTTTGCCTGTGAGCAGGTCGAGCAAGTGACGTCAGAAACTTTTCAGACGTGGACGCTCGCAGACAGACTCACTCGGAATTGCCCTCGATTAGCTAAGCCATACTTTGAGACGATCTTTCGGTAAGCTTTCCCCAACATCTTGATTTTCCATCCTCCGAGGTTGTATTCAATGTCCAAGTCCTCTTGGGCCGAAGCACCGAACGTCAAATTGTTCTTGCCTTCGAATTGCATCTCGTGAATGACATGTGCGAGGATCGCTTCTGAGACTCCGTGAGGGGCCTCTGGCTGTCAAGTTCAAGGAGACTCGTTAGCTAGGCCACCTGGGGGAGAGTTTGATGGGTCACGCACGAAAGTAACAGCATGTTTGACGGAATAAGATTGATGTGCGATCGAGGCCAAAACGCAAATAGCGACGATTTTCTAAAGAGACGACAAAGTGTCAGTTGATGCTCCTCCGCGCAGCGAAAGAAGACATACCTGGTGCTCGTCTCGCGCGATGAAGTAACGTCGGTGTTGCGAGTCCAACCAGGGGAGAAGGTCAGCCTGCACGTTCGGGAACTGGAAAGTCAGTCAAAGTTCAATTTCTGACTTTCCCGACTCCGAAACTCACCGCCGCGATTTGCTTTCCATGTCGGTTCGCCTTCCACCTCTCAATCCCAGAGTCGATTTCTTCCCTCGTTGCGTCGTCGGGAAGGAACGAAGGAGCCTTAAGGTGCAGCTCGCTGAACGTAACGTGGGATCGTTCAGCTCGTCTGATGTTTTGTCTAACGTCCTTTTGATCGAGTTTCTTGATATCAGGATCTACAGTAGAGCTTGAATCAGCTTGAAAGTCTCCAGATTGCTCGAAAAGTAGCGATTTGAGACTCACGAAGAATATCTTCTCTCACACAGCTCAACACACTCCAATCCATCTCCTGACCCAGAATATCTGCGAATTGACCATTGATCACACACCAGACTACCTGATTTACGATAACAACTCACGGAAGATCAGTTTCGCGTGCAGAGAGGAACAGGACAGCAGAGAGAAGGGAAATACCTTTTTCTTTTTGGTTTTCGTTGCCCATTCAACGAATTCATGTGCAATCTCCCTCCTCACTTCATCGTTATCTCTACAAATTGGATTCCCCCATGCAAAGTAGAACTTCCCTCTAGCGAGATAGCCTTGAACTCGAGGATTCGACTGTTGGTGATTCTTCCCTCTCCAAACCGAGTAACGTTCTTCAATCCAGGCAGTCGAAAGTGAACCTCCGTATTTGGCGATGAGCTGTGGAAGCCATTCTTTGTCGTGGTCGACTGCGCTGATCACTGACGAACTAGATCTAGAGGAAGAAGTTGAGGTTCTTGCTTCGGAGGCTGTCATCTTTGCTGAGTGGGCTCGCTCCCTAGTGTTTTGAGGAGTGAAAGAGGCGAGAGTCGAGTTCAGCGTGAAGAGAGGGAAGCGAGGGAAAGTCGTTTTGAGCTCCTCGGTCTCGGAGCGACTACGTAATCGCGAGCGCGGGCTTTCTCGCGCGTTGTGACTCAGCCCGTTCCAAACCTCCAAGTCAAGCAATTCGAGAGCAATTCTCGATTCGCCTTGGTTCTTTGAGAACTGGTCTGGAAAGAACAGACCGCAAATCAACCACAAATTGAAGGAATTGAATTTGATTTCATTGATTCTTGCTGCGGTGAACACTCTAAAGTTCTCCGAGCTTGACTTCCTCGTTCGACTCACCTACAACACCCTCTCACCGCTCAACGAGACGAACAACAAAGGTGGAAGCACGACTAGCTAGGAATACCCGATCCGTCTCTAGCTTGAATCGACTCTCCTCCTCATCTCAGCTCCTCCTCTTCCGACTGCGTCATTAGCACCGAAGAATCGACAGAACAACGACTCTCGCCGTTCAAGGGTCCATATCACTAGCTACTACAGTACGGATTCATAGCCAGAGAACTCGACCTCGAGATCTCCAAGATCTTTTTCAAATCGTTCGAGCCCGAGTAAGTTGTCATTGTTCTTTCGTTCGGTCGACCTCAAGTAGAGCTGACTTCCGCTCCATCCTCTCCTCCTTGCGATCCACTCCCTCAGCGATGTCCCTTCCACAAGACTTGAATCTCGCCGAACTCCCTTCGCAACGTTACGCTTCTCCTCGAATCCTGAAATGGCTCTACTGTACCGGTCGAGTCTCTTCGTCACTCTTCATGCTCCCTTACTGGGCGATCAAGCACTCCTGCAACCCTAAACCACGTGAAACTTGGTCCCTTTCCGAAACTCTCCTTGTCGATTTCACCCGTCGAGTGAGCGCAATCACGGATCAAGCTGGAGTACAACATTCTACGAGGAATCCGACGGCGGAGCCCGACAAGGATGGGCTGAAAGAGACGAGGTTCGAATGGGTACCGGGAGTCGCAGGGGAATTTTGTTGTGGAGTTCTCGACGATCAGGATGTGAGACCGCTCAAGAGAGTGGGAGTTTTCGTTTGGGAACGACCTTGTTACGACGATTTGAGTGAGACGGAAGATGGAGAAGAGGGGAACGCGAAGGATATCGAATTGGAGAGGGAAGATGGAGCTCTCAACGATACTCCTGATGGCTCAGGCTGCGAAGGGAAAGGAGATTTCGTCGGATTGTACTTCCACGGCGGAGGGTGAGTGCTCTCACATGCTCCAAGATGAGCCGAGAGTCTGACGAGCTCTCTCTTTGCCAGTTACACTCATTTTTCCGCTCACGAAGATTCTCAAACGAGTATCATCCCTCGACGTCTCATGCAAACCGACTATTTCGCCTCTATTCATGGTCAGTCCATCTCTCACGCTATAAGCTACTAACAGGAAACTGACGATCGCCTCGCGAAACAGCCGTCGAATACCGCCTATTACCCGATTCTCCTTTCCCTGCTGCTTTGCAAGACGCCGTGTCCGTCTACACGAAGCTCATCCGATCTGGCGTACCCTCCCACAAAATCATCCTGATTGGTGACTCGGCTGGAGGAAACATCGTTCTCGCCCTCGCTCGCTGGATTCGAGACGAGAAAAAGAGCGCTCCTCCTGGTGGACTTCTCCTCCTTTCCGTGAGTACCCTCTCCATTTTGATTAGATCGCAGTATTGAACTGACACAGAGAACTCGACAGCCTTGGTGTGATCCCTCGCACTCTTTCCCCGACTCGACGAGTTCTTTCGTCGCTCGCCCAAATCCCGAAGATTACCTCGCCGACGATCCTACAGCTCGACGACTCTTGATCACTTCTCTCCTCGGCACGAAACCTCACTCTTATCTCACTTCCCCTTACATTTCTCCCGCATCTCAACTCGGTCCTCAAGGCTCTTTCGCGAATTTCTCCCCTTCTTTCATCCACTACGGAGACGCAGAACGACTCGAAGCAGAAATCGAATCGCTGATTCAAGGGATGGAACGAGATGGAGTCCCTCTCGTGACGGAGAAAACGAAAGACGCAGTTCACGATGTTTTAATGGTTCGATTCTGGAACGAAGAAGTGAGGAACGGGATCTACGATAAGATTGGTCGTTGGCTCGAGGACGTCATGAATCGAAGTGAAACGAGGGGAGGAGCACCGAGACGAGAAATCGGAGATGAAAGGAGGAGAACTCGAGCGAATTCGAGTACCCTTAGCATCGGTTCGGGAGCGGCAGAAGTTGGGTCGGATGGACTAGGGACGGCCCCGAAGGAATCGAAAGGAAGGAGGATCATGGAACGAGCTGCGTCGAGTGCTTCTCTCCTCGTTCCCGGAATCGGCAAGAGCAAAAGGGATCGATCTGGTTCGACCGCGAGCTCGAACGACGGAGGTGCACCATTCACTCGCGCTCCTTCTTCGTCAGATGGAGGAGCCGTGTTCAAGACAACCCCGAGCTCGACTTCGACTGGCGTGTCTGGCGATTTCGGAAAGGGTCACGCATCGGATAAAATCGTTGACGTTTCCGAGGCCGACTTTGCTGAGAACAGGTAGACCCACTCACTTCGTTCCATCTCTCTCTAGACAACCGCATATATCACAAGCTTTACCAAAAGCTGTCGCAATCTTCTTTTCTACCTCGTTTCTTCCTTCTGAGGCGTTCCCCATTCTTAAATCGTTCTTTGGGCTCTGCACTTCGTTCTTATTGTACCAATCATAGTCTTTACGTCGTTCCTTTCGTCTATGTAGCATTTGCAATAGCCCAACCGAGTCCTGAATCGAAATCATGATTTGAGAGCGAGCGAGAAACAGAATAGTGTTCTTCGCAACGTCGCGCGGGTCGCTGCGCATCAGAGAATGTTCATCTCCGGTACAGAGTAAGGGTGTCGAGAAGGATACTCTGTGCAAGCTCAGGTCGCAAGGGAGGGCGCACCGCAGTGAGAGACAACGGTTTTTCTCGCGAGGCGAGAGTTTCGTCTCCCCTCTCCACGTTCTTCTCCGAGTTCACAGAGGCTTGTGACAGCTGCTGCCCGGACAGATGTGGCATGGGCTGGAGCACTTCGACCGATTAGAAAGCAAAGGTGAGAAGAATGTCAAGCTCAGTGCAACGGGAAAACGAGACTGAATCTCAGCGCGAAAGACCTTGTCAGCTCGGAACCTGGAACAGCGTTCGAAGAACGACCTTTGAGCGGTAGGGTTCTACCTCAGAGCCTACTCAAGGAGACTCGCGAAGAAGTCGAAGGAGCTCACAAGTTCAAGCTCACCTGGAACAACATCAACGGGGGACTACCTCCTCACTCTCGCACGTCGAGCCGTCCAAGTCCTCACGACTTGGATGCCCTGAGACCTAGCAAGCGAGAACCGCAGAGACAAACGAGAGAGCGAGAAGGGCCCCTTCCGAAAAAGTGACAAAAGAGTGACAAAAAACGCAAAAACGTCGCAAACTCGACGCAAAGTAACCTTTTCCACGGAATTTTCATCAGGGACATCAGAGAAATGTGAGACGAGGCTGACGAGCGACACTACTGAGCATGAATAGGCTCACACTGTCGAGGTGATCATCGAGCATCCGTAGGGGAGAAAGCAGGGAGCCGGGAAGGAAGACTTGCTCGAGCAAAGTTCGCAGAAGAGCGAAGCTCGGATCCGGAACGTACAACCGCAAGCCCTTTCCAGGTTCTCGAAGGCATCAGTCCGTCCTCCCTGAATTCTGAGCTGGTAGGAACCCGCAATTCCACCTTCCAAGCAGAATTCGAGCGACGCAGTGTCGGAACGAGTCGAGCTTCACAGGTCTCATCCTGCTCGCCGCTGATCAGGCAGGAGCAGGAAGGCGTGGTTCTGTCCCTTCGTCTCCGGACCCTACGAGGCGTTGGAGAGGCTTCGATTCGCAGACAGTTGAACGAAATTGCGAGAACGGTTTGGCGGACGGAGCGGGATCGCTAACGCTGGACGAATAGGATGCAGAGCGCCTGCAAGATCGATCGACTGTTGTATAGGGGCGAAAACGGAGGTGATGAATCGGTAAGGAAGAGAACCTGGAAACGAGTTTGTCGCCATTCCCCTCTGCCAACCACCTCACCAACCACTTTCAAAGAGCTACTGAGCTCCCATCACAGCGACAAGAACCCAGGAGCACGATCAAAACAGCTCTACAAGCGCGCGACATCTCAGCGTCTCTGAGGGTAATCGGATCGAGGTCAGTCTCTTCTCTCCCTCACGGCAGCTCATGGGGACGTGAATCAGCTTGAGGGCAAGACGCAGGGATCTCGGATTACATTGCGAGGGAGTAGCGGGCGCCTGGACAACGCGAAGAGGAGGTCTCGCCCGAAGGGGAAATTCACACTTGCCGGCCCCAGCAGTTCTCGCGACCGCGACCTCGCGAGCAGCTGTAACACCGTTAGGAGCGATCCTGAGCTGATCACAACCCTCTCCTATCCCGATCCAACAGTCTCGATTAGCGTCATCTCGCCTCACCTCTTTCTCCAATTTTCAACCAACCCGATTCCATCTCCCTCCTACAACACGTGCCTGGCAACGCTCGCTTGCCAGAACGAACCGAATCAATAGATCTACGTCTCCGCCTCGTGGACTCGACCTCTTCTCTCACCCATCTTTCTACTCTTCCTCCACCCGACAATCCGCTCCATTCCTCACGCCTATCTCTGTGAGGCTACCGTTCCTGCTACTGTGAGAGATTTATGAATGCAAGCTGACAGTGGAGGGACGACTTCCTCAGATTCGAAGTCTTTTCTTTGACCACCCCACATTTTACCGACCTCTCCTCCTCTCTCACCCTCTCATGGCCGACTCTCCTCTCTCCGACGCCGACTCACTCTCTTCAGCCGGAGCCTCTACTGAACCCCTCCCTGGATCCGACCCAGCTCCGATCTCTCCCGTCAAACGTACCTCAGGACCGTCTAGGAGAAACACGACGGGAAAGGGAGGGAACGAGAGTGATTCGAGTTTGACGGAACAAGATTCGAGCGATAACGAACTAGAGAAAGATGATGATGAAGATGAGGAGGAAGGCGAGACTCGAGGGAACAAGGTCGACGACGATGAGGATGAGGATATGGAACCTACTCCTCGAGCTAAATCGAGTCAGAAGCGAAGGGCAATCGATGATGATGAAGAGGACGAGGAGGAGGAAGGCGAAGTGACATCTCAGCGCAACGAGCAACAAGGTCGAAATTCGAAAGGTCAGGTCAAAATCGAAGGAAACGGTCGAACAGAGGACGAACTCTCGGATGTCTCGGATGACGATGAAGAAGGAAACCGAAATCTGTTGGGACAACCACCTACGAAACGATTGAGGCGAGGCGGAGGTCCTTCGTTGAACGGGTCAATCATTTCCTCGTCGACCGCGAACGGTCATTTCTCTCGAGCCAACTCGCCATCAAGTGCTCTTTCAGGGTCTGAAGACGACTCCCACCAACCCACTACCACCACGAAACGAGTCGAGCCCAAGATCAAGGTTGAAGAAGCGAATTCAGATGCAGGCGATTCAGACGTACCGATCTCAAACAAGGCCGGAGGTGCGCGAGGGAAAGCTCGAGGCGGAGCGATGAAATCTCGTGGAGCAGCACGCGGAGGAGGAGGAACGAAGAAAGCGACGACTTCGACGTCGAAAGGAGGAGCTTCGACCTCTCGATCTCGACAACGATCTCAGTCTCCCTCTGCGAAAAGCGATTCACCTCTCTCTGTCGTATCATCATCCGATGGTGCTGCGCTACAGAAAGCGGTCGACGAGATGGAAGCACAGAGCGGGAACAGCGACGCGGGAGATCGAGGTGATCTGGACCTCGAGGCGCTTTACAACGTGAAAGGGAAACCGGGCAAACCTGCGCTGGACTACGCCACGGGTCGTTCTGCTCGCGGGAGAGGTAGAGGCAAATCTCGGTATAGAGCTCCACGCAAATCGCGAGCGTCTCTTACTGCACCTTCGATATCTCGTTCAAATTCGGTAAGTTTCGACTCACTCTTCCTGATCTGACTTCGAGTTTTGCTGACTTTCAACAGCCTTCGCTCGTCCCGCTTCAGAACCGATCATCGTCCGGAACTCCCGATCAACACGACAATTTGGAAATGCCTCTCGTCAACGGCAATTCGAACGAAGCGCCTAATCTTCCTGAACCTTCGCGACTCGTCGAACTCGACACTTCGGAACCCGCTCGACTCGTCGAACAACTCAACGATCTCGCCGAGGCAGAAGCTCGACCGATAGAAACACCGACGACGAATGGAACGACAAAGGAAGAAATCGACGTTCAGGAAGAAGAGGTCTCGAAGGAAGTCGAAGAGGAAGAAAGTCAGTCTCGACCAGAAGAGGAGGAGAAGGACGAAGAAGAACAGCCTGTCGTCGAGATGGAGGGGGAGAAAGAACCGGAAGAGGTTGAAGATCAGTTATCGACTAAAGAAAAGTCTCCTCTTCCGCCACCGGAGAAGAGAAAGGAGAAGGTTGAAGAACCGGAGCGAGTGAAAGAGAAGACGAAGGAAAAGGTGCAGGTGCAAGAAAAGGAGAAGGAGGAGAAACGAGAACCGGTCAAGCGAGCTGCACCTGCGAGCGCGAAGAAGGGAGCGAAGAAAGGTGGAAAGAAGGGAAAAGGAAAGGAGAAGGCAATCGATCAGGACGCTCTCGTCGCAGAGGACGACGAAACTGCGAACGACAGCGATCACGACGAAGGTCTGTCTCTTCTCCCGTCTCCCTCATGTCACGCTTGCTGACTCGTCTCCGTCTATTCAGATACGTCCGATGCAGCTTTCATGCGCAAAAGAAGCGACGCGATGGAACATTTGACAAAGATCGAAATTCAGTTTGCGAAACTACGAGACATGCTCTACGTTGAACGAATGACGGAAGTCGAGAAAGACCGGATAGCAATCGAATCTGGTGAGTTCTCCTCACTCCCCTCTCGAGGCGAGTCTTTGCAGAAATTGACGACTCTTTCTCCTTTGACAGGCACTCATCCCGAACTCATTCACTTGACTCAACTCCTCGAACTGCGGCGAAACAAGCGACTCGAACTTGCGAAAGCTTGGCTCGATGGTCTCGAGTCGTCTTATGATCGTCAATACTTCTCTGACGAGCATGCGATGTGGAATCAATGGCAGGCAAGTCGACCGATCCTCGTGTTATTTCTGACCATGTCGCTGATCCTCTTTTCTCTCTTCGTGCAGAACAAACGAGCCGAACTTCGGACCGAGATGCTCGATGAAGCGAATTCGAAGCGAAGGAGACTCGATCGAGAAAAGCGCGCTCTCGAGCGACCGAAAGACGGTAAGTCTTTTCCCTCTGCCGTCGGCTCTACTGACCGAGACTGATCTCCTATCGCGTGTAGACACTCTCGCAAACATTCTCGCTCCTCGAGCTCATCCCGCTGTACCTCTTCACCATCGTCGTCGACTCGGATTCGACGGAGAAGCACTTGTCGAGAACGAAATCGCATGGGCTCTACGGAACCCGGATGTACGAGCGGATCCATCATTGAGTGCACTTGAGGATGCCGACGCGTACACTGATCTGGAAAGAATGGGAGTAAGTCAAATCTTCACAAATCTTCTTCTTCAGCCTCGCTCGTACTGATTCCTTCGCTCTTTTTCTAGCTGCGGGAACCTGTCGGACATCGTGGAATGTATCAATACGATACGATGTACGGTCATACGCCTGGTCACCTCTCGTCTTACGCCGACCCTCGAACGGCTCATCTCGCTCAAGGCTACCCTTACCCAGCCTTCGATCCAGCGACGATGGCTATGCAATCTCACTCGTACGCTTCCGTCGCTGCTGCCGCCGCAACTCCCGCTCCCTTCGCCTCTCTCCCACCTCTTCCAGGTCGCGAACAACCTCCATCTCGACCTTCATCGAATCCTCGACATGCAAATTACCCGGGAGAAGCTGGAGGTCCTTCCCAGCAACAACAACAACACCCTTACAACGGCGGTTCGAATCGAATTTACCCTTACTCAAGTTACCCCGAATCGATGAACTCGGAATCGATGCACGGTCAACACGCCTCGTGGCCCGCGAAAACGACACTCGGTGCTGGCTACGGATTCGAAGAGGAACGGAGACGGACAATGAGCGCGGGAGGAACCCTCGGAGCAACAGAATCGCTCGACTCGATCGCAGGCTCGAGACAAAACGGCCACGACGACCTGATGAATGGATCTCGTCCAGTCGAGAATGGAGGACGAACGACTCCAAATGGAGGCAGCAACCCGAAACCTCGACTCACGCTCGACGACCACATGAGTCATCGCTCCCCGAAAGCGCCAACCTCGACGACGAAAGGAGGATCCGAAAGAGGTGCTTCAGGTCGAAACTCTCCGGCTTCCTTCATGGCGATTCCGACGATCCCTCCTTTCGACCGACATCGACACGAGATGGCGATTGCTGCGGCTCGAGCGAATTCTCCTCATCCTCCTTCCGCAAAATCGAGTCATCAACCTTCCCTCTACTCTCACTCTTCCTCCGCGAATGATCCGCAACAACAACAACAAGCTCAATATCACGCCGCCGCCTCAAATCCTCCTCCTCCAGCACAACGAGCGAACTTTATCTAATTCTCACTTTTCGTTTCTCTCCCTCCTGCATCTCTCTTCTATCCCTTTTTTTCTCTTTCCGATTCTCACTCACTCTGTTATATCGTAGCCTATCCTCGTTCTCTCTCTCTTGCAAAAGTCTTGCTCTCTCGCGATTCCCCCCCTCTCGTCGGAATGTGAGCCGCGCTTCAACGAAATTCGGCTCTTTTCGAACCGGAGAATTTGACTTTTTCGAAGTTCTTCGGCTCCCTCGCTTCCTCCTCCACCTCTCTCCGACTCGAAACATCTCTCACTATGATCTTTGAATCTCCCTGGCCCAAAGTAGACCTCCCCGAATGCAGCGTATGGGAGAAAGGTGAGCTCGTTTCCCCCTCTTTTCCGAGTCCCCACCATCGCCGGCTTCTTCTCTTGAACTGACATTCGATCCGCTGCTATAGTATGGTCGAACCCTCGAAACAAGTCGGATAAAGATGTAGCGGTGATCGATGGACCTACCGGGAGAACTTTGACGTGAGTTTCTCGCGAAAATTTCTCCCCTCTCTCTTCGGGCCTTTTCTCGCTGCTGGAAGCGACGAGGGAGGGCGCTGCCTGATACACGAAAATCTCCTCACACTGACACTAGCTCCACTTTGTTGCCGAAACAGTCGAGGACAACTTCGAGAACTTTCGCAGAGAACCGCTCACGGATTTCGTCGAACGGGTCTCAAACCTGGATCTGTCGTCCTCCTCTTCTCCCCGAACACCTTCTACTATCACATGATCGTCTTGGCGACTCAGTGTGCCGGAGTTGTGTTCAGCGGAGCGAACGCGGCTTACGTTCCAGATGAATTCGCGCATCAAGTCGAGGATTCCGGCGCTCAACTCGTAAGTAGCGTCTTCCTTTCGACGGGAGTTCACAGAACAGAGCTGATCGTAGAGGGGATTGCTGAGTACACAGCTCCTCGTTCACCCTTCGTGTCTCGGTGTCGCACTCGCCGCAACGAAAGAGCTCGGATGGAGTGAGAAACGTCAAGTCGAAAACATCATCCTTGCAGTTCGCAAGGATGAAGCTCAGGGCGCCGACGAGCGGTTCTTGACGCTCGACTCGATCATCGACGACGAACTTCTTCAACCTCACAAAATCACTTCTCCAAAAACGACAGTCGCCTACCTTGGTTACTCTTCGGGAACTAGTGGAAAGGCGAAAGGTGTGAGAACGTCGGCGTATAACATGACAGTGAGTCTGACGTCTTGAGGAACCGAGCGGAGCCAACGAAGGAGTTTTCTGGTCGAGCGCAATCGTCTCGATAAGATCCTGTCTTTGCTGACTGCCTTGTTCTTCTTACTGTTTTTCTCACAGTCGGTCTTGTCGATGCTTGAGCCGCTGAACCGCGATATCACGGACAAGGATGTCTCCATGGTTGTTCTCCCTCTGAACCGTTCGTTCTCCCGTCCTCTGTTAACTCTTTCCTCTCCCGCGATTCTGACTTTCGATCTCTCACAGATATCTACGGACTCACTAAGCTCCTACACTGGCCAGTACTTATCGGCACTCCCGTCGTGGTGATGCCAAAATACGAACTCAAACAGCTCTGTCACCTCCTCGAGAAGTACCGTGCGACTATTCTCATGTTGGTTCCTCCTATCGCACTCCATATGGCACGAGACCCTCTCGCAACGAAATACGATCTCTCGAATTTGCGGCTGGTGATTTCGGGTGCGGCACCGCTGGGACCCGAGCTGGAAAAGGAATTAGCGAATCGTCTACCTGGCTGCGATGTTATTCAGGCTTACGGTGAGCTATCTCGTCTTGTATCTCCACACTAGTCTCAAAGTCGTCTGCTTACGTATCATGATCGCTCGTAGGACTCACGGAATCTTCGCCCACAACTCACGTCGCTCTCTCGCCTTACAACAAACGAGGTTCGATTGGACCCAATCTCCCGATGCTCCGTGGTCGCATTGTCGATGTCGAGGTAAACCCCAACCTGTTCTGCGAGAAACGCACGGAAACGAATACTCAAGCTTTTCTCTCTTCTTTCGCAGACGAACAAAGATCTCGGACCGAATCAATCAGGAGAACTTCTCCTCTCGGCACCATCGATAATGCTCGGATATCACAACAAACCCGAAGCGACTGCCGAGACCCTCGTAACGGACGAAAAGGGCGATATTTGGTTGAGAACGGGAGATATCGGCCATTACGATGATGATGGTTGTTGTTTCATCACGGATCGATTGAAGAGTTTGATCAAAGTCAAAGGAGTGAGAATTACGGCCGTTTCGAAGCTCTGAACCACATCCTGAGCTGAATTCTCGTCTCGATCTCACTCAGTTACAAGTAGCCCCAGCAGACCTCGAGGCCTCACTCCTCACCTCTCCACTCGTCGAGGACGTCGCTGTGACCGGTGTCTACGCCGAAGAAGAAGTAACCGAGTTCCCTCGAGCTTTCATCGTCCCGGTCGACAAGAATTGTCTTCGTCCTGGCCGTCAAAGTGATCAACTAGCGCAACAACTCCGGAAGTTCATCGAAGGGAAACATGCGCATTACAAATGGTGAGTTTCTCTCTCACTTCCCTCTGATTTATGGTTCTCGGAGCTGACCGCGTTCATTCGACGCTGAATAGGATTCGAGGTGGATTCGTCTTCATCGAGGCCGTACCGAAATCTCCTTCGGGTAAGATCTTGAGGAGATTGATGGGAGATGTCAAGGGTCATCTCGTGCAGCCTTACCCGGCAAAGATCAAGGCTAAACTGTGACAAGTTTCTTTCTTTCGTGTTCAGCTCGTTCCCCTGTTTCTTCTCTGCCTGGTCTGAATCCGTCGTATTTATCCATTTGCAAGTCGGTACGAAATTGAAGTGACCTGTATGCCTAGTCAAGAGGCTGAAGCGATGTCGAGATGTCGAGTGTGCGAGCCAAAGAATCGCGATAGATCTCCGAAAAGTCTCTCGTCGACCAACCTCTTCCTTCAAAGGTAGAAGCGACCATACTCTCATGATCAGACAATACCGAACGAAAAGATACATACCAACGAACAACGAAAAAACGAGAAGCTACAAATAAGACGAAAAAGAACGACCCGCATTCCAATCTCAGAATTCCATCGACTGAGCATTCGCAGCTATCATCTCACCCACAACCTCCGATCAGTCTCTATATCACGTGTCCACCAATCCTCATCATCATCGAAGAAGAAGAAAAAGGACTCACCTCTAGTTTCCCTAGTTTTCGCTTTAACGATCCCTTCCGCATGTCGTTCAAACAATTCAACGTAGGGTTTCAAACTCGTTTTCGACCAATCTGCTCCATAATCCCCCTTTCTCGCTTGATGTTCCAATTCGAGGAGGAGTTTACCCACCGTGGGGACTGTGTCGGGGTTGAAATCGTCGATTTGAGAGGCTAGGATCGGGACACAAACTTTACCTATCCCCCGTCAAACTTGGCGTTAGTTCTCTCTGCTTGGGAGAAGGGAGGAGGGAGGAAAAGATTTAGTGTACCGGTTCCAGGATGAACGCAGAAAGGAGCTTTGAGTAAATGGTTCAATTTTCGTGAAACTTCGGTATCGATTCGTGGGTAGGTGTATTGGACGATGATATCTTGAAGCGCTTCTGCGTACTTCTTCGGTGCCTATTCGTCGTCACGCGAAAGTCGTATCCAAGAAAGAATGTGGGAATTAATCAAACCGACTCCCCGCGAAAAGACGGGAAGGAAGGAAGGCAGAACGTACGGGTGAGCCCTTCGGAGCAGGGGGAAGGGGTTCAACTTCTTTCCATCTCTCTGCCGAAGATTTCTTACTCCCACTTTCACTCGAGAACGCTTTCAATAACCTTGCAGAGTTTTCTGTGAGGAATCAACCGGTATCAGCTTCTCGAGTTTCGACTCGACTGCCGGAAAGCTGAAACGGGACAATGCATCTCACCTCGATCAGGTAAGAGCTTGAGGAGTCCCTCCCATTGAGCAGGATCGGTACGGAAACAATCTTGATCGTTGAGCACGACTTCTTCGAACGCCGGTTTCAAGTTTCGATAAGCACGTCTGGTTGCAGCTCGCACCAAGAATCAGTCATCTTTTGTCTCCCATTGGTCTCAAGTTCCCCAGAACTCAGGCAAGGAGGAGAAGGGAAGAAAGAGAAAACTGACTTGAGAGCGGGATGTAAAGGTCTCTGTAACGAAACTTTTTTATCCATCGTCGTGTAACCTTTAATCACGTCTATGTACCTAACGATCGCGCTCCTTTGTTCGTCCGTGAGGGCGAGAGTTGAAGGGTCAGAGATCCAGGCGTGGATTCCTCGTCGTCCGGAATAGACCCAGAGGATGTGTTGGAACCCGAAATCAGCTGAACGTGTTCATTCTTTCTAAGAGTCAGTGAACGATCCGGGAAGGGGATGAGAGGAGATGGGAGACAGGGAAGGGACGAACCACGAAGGATTTCATCGAGAACTTTGACGGCAACGGTGATGAATCTCCAGCAGCGTTTACACATCGCTTTGTCTTTGCAACATGTTCGAACGGTATCGTCTACAGTAGTTCGGGCGAGGAAGTCAAGTAGATCAGTAGCTGAAAGCAAGGTGAAGAAAAAGGGGGAGAAAGGAAAGGAAGAGACTTACAATCAGTCATATCGATATCGAACACGAGTTCTCGTGAAACGGGTCTGAAAGCAGATTTCATCAAGGCTTTACGATCTTTCGGCTTAACGTGACGTGACCAACAAAGGGAACCGTCAGTTCTTCTAAGACGATCAAAGAGTAGATATAATTTCGTAGTAAAACGAAAAAACTCACTCTTCCGGAGTACATCGGACCAATCTCGAAACGTGACGGCCCCAATCTCAACATTTCCGCCTTTAGTTCCTCGGCGTTATTGAAAGATTGATAACGTAAATACGCGTCGTTCGCTAAAGTGAGTGCGAATTCTCGATGAGTGAATTGTCGAGTTGGAACTATCTCAAATCAACCTTCTAATCAGCCTCAAAACCTTTTCTCCAGGACCACAGTGTACGTTTACCAGGACGGTGGGTGGTGAGACGACGTACCATGAGCTTGATTCAACCAAGTAAACATGGCTTTCCACGGTAAAAGTTTATTGTAATAATTCTTCATTACCATCGGATTACTCAAATCTCCCATGGATTCTTCCGTCGCGTCATCCATTTTGGGTAGACCATATAAAGATTTCGAGGGCTCATCGGCGAAAAGATCTTCGAGAGCTGTGAACGTGAGAGAGAGGCAAGAGAAGAGAAGAGAATGATTAGCGAGTCGGCGCGTTTGAGGCGCAAGAGGAGAGGAAACGCGCCTGGACCAGAGGATGTGGATGGAACGGGATCAATCTGCATGTTGACCATCTTTGCTAAAGTGCGCCAGGCTTGAGAGCGCGAGATGAGGACGAGGATAAGTCGCGTCGGAAAGTTTTCGAGAGTCGACGAGTTTGGGCTGCTTGGGCGGGACTGTAACGAGACCCAAGAGCTGTGAGTGGTCTTTGACTTGTTCTGGGTGGTCGTGGCGAGAGTTGGTGAGGGGAAACAGGCCGAAGTGAAACTCGTTTCTCTCTTTCCCTCTCCCAACTTCTCTCCTCGACAAGCTCGTTCACCGACACTCGCTACTGACGTACAGGACTAATCTTATACAGGTGAGCGCCCCCATAGGCACCCATCATCCTCCCGACCGTACTGACCTCTCCCTCTTTGCTTTTGTTTTCATCTCCCTCCCTCAACATTCTTCCCTCCTCCTTCCTCTCGCTCTTGAACAGGACTCGACTTGGCTTACGACAACTCTTACGCTTTCATCATCAACGCACTCGCTATTCCTCTCGAACGATCTCGAGTGTTCAGCCGAAAATCAAACATTTGAATCAATCAACTCGCGCGTCTGACTCGAACCCCCATCAACATCACTCTCGAGACCGGCACGAGCTACTTCAAGCCCTATATAGAGTTCTCAATAGTCACCGCCGAGACGCAGTGAATCGATCGCCTAGGAGGGGTGAGTTGAACATTTTCTCCAAACGATCAACACGAACAAATTCAACTCGAACTGATCTCCTGCTAAACTGGTGCCCAACAGCTCCCCTCTCTAACTCCAGACACTCTATTAGAGAGTTAGCTCCTTTCGGCGCGCGCTCGACCCCGATGGCGCAACCTTCCCCCTCTGGGTCTCTCTCCTCGATCCATTCCTTCCTCGATCAAGACCCCTACCCTTCCGGAGGTGTCCATCGATCCCTCTCCTCAACCTCTCCTCACTCACAAAATGAAGACCCGGACGCGCCTTTAACGAACGCGGCCCTGTTGAATCGACTCGAATCACTCCTTCGAGCGAAAGCTGAAGAAGTTCAATTAGCTGGTCAACTCGGTCAAGCTCTGTTGGAACAACAGAGTCAACTCGAATTACGGATTCGGGAAATCGCCGAAGTCTCAGAGAGATACAACAACAACAACAACGCGAAATCGACACCCCCGATGAGGAGAGAAGGGGACGAAGAAGGTAGTTCATCGGATGGAGAGAGAGAGATTGGGGAGGAAACGAGACAGAAATTGAGGGAATTGGAATTGGATCTAGTTGGATACGAGGGATCGAACTCGGAATTGTATCAAACGGTTGGGAGGGCCGCTCAAAGAGGAATTCCGACCGTCGCACAACTTCAATCCGCAGAACCTTCAACTTCTTCCCCTTCTACCACTGGACTCGACTCTCCTCTGGATACTTCAGGAGCTTTCCAAGACCCGAACGCCCCTCTCCCCACCGCGACTCGTCGACGAGCTCCTTCCCTCTCTGGCACCTCGAAACGTCCCGACCTTTCCTCTCCTTCTCTTCCCACCTCCACCTCCACCTCCACCTCTCCCGATTCAACGGATCCGGCATCGTCAAGGAGAGCGAGGAACAATGTTCAACACCGCAACAACGATCTCGAACTCGCGACCGATATCGGACAAAGTCTCCTCGTTGAAGTGAGGAGACTTCAGGCACTTTTGCAGGAGAAGGATGAACACTTGCAGGTTTCGATCAAGGAGAAGGACGCGATGAAGCTCGAAGTTGAGAGTGCTTTACAGGCGAGAAAAACGACCGAGGAAAGTGTCGGTAAGTCTTTTCGAACAAACTCCTCTTTCTCTCTTTCGATTCCTTGAACTGAGGCGTTGATTTGTTGCGTTTGCCGCCTTGCAGAACGTTACAAAGAAGTCAATTGGGAACTAGAACTCGCTACTCAAGAACTCCGTACCTCTCTCACATCGGCTCAATCCGCCTTACAAAAATCCGAACTCGATCGTTCCCGTTTCACTCGGGATCTCTCTACGACCCGGGATCAGTTCGAAGCTCAACGAGTCGAATCGGAGAAACTCACGCGTCAATTGGAAGCGTTCAAAGCGAAACATGAAACGGATATGGCGAATATGAGGAAGAACACGGCGGGCTTGCAAAGAGACAAGAGTGATTTACAGAGTACTCTCGAAGGGCTCAAATCGGAGTTGGCGAATAAAGCTCGAGCAATTAGGAGAGGAGGATCTCCTGCGCCGGGAACTCCGGGCTATCGAGGGAACGGGAATGGAGGAGGAGGAGATGGAGAAGACGATTCGGATGGATTCGAACGACCGGCGGAAGACGATCCGTTCAAGAGTACTCAGAGGAGGAAAACTGGAGAAGGATTCCCTTCGGCCGCGGGACATGGTTCCGATCTGTTCGGAGAAGGAGATTCACCAAACGCGAGTCCGATCCAAAGGAATGGTGGTGCGAACGAAGTCGAGGGATTGAGAACGAGTCTCGCTCATGCGCAACGACAACTTGGGACGTTGAGGACGAATCTCGCGAGGGAGAAACAGGCGAAAATGGAATTGAGGAAACGATTAGTCGAGGCTGGGAGAGCCGGATGGCAAGATGAAAACGACATCGATGATGACGACGAAAGTGACGACGATGAGGAGGACGTGATTGGAAAAGCGACTCCGGCTCATCAACGAGGATTCGCGTTCCCGAGAAGTAGGAGTGCGAGGGGAAGCGTGAGAGGAAGAGGAATTCGTCGCGGAGGAGGAGGAGGTGGAGGAAGAGCTCCTTCGAGACTCGCTTCGGGATTCGCAGCCGATGATTGGGAAGAAGCAGACGAGGAGGAGGAGGAGGAGTCGGAAGAAGTCGATTCGTTTGGAGCAGGAGGAGGAGAACAACCTCGACAAAGGAGGAACGATTTCCGAGACAGCGACGATTCGGCTCTCGAAGGTACTTTCGATTCTCCGTCTCGCGAACTCGGTGAAAGTCTCAGATCTTCTCGAATCGGGAACGGAGTCAAGGACAACTCTTCGAAACGAATCAGTGTCGAATCGATCGATCCCATCTTCTCTCATCAATTCGAACGAGCTCGTTCTCCCGACGCCGAATCGATTCGATCAAACGAAGACACCTCGTTCCTATCAGATGGAGGCATCAACGGTCGTTCGACTCTTGCCGACGTGCTCGGAGACATGTCTCCACGACCAACTCATCGTCGACCGGCGAGTATCAGTTCGATCGCTTCTCTCGTCAAGAACGCAAGTCCAAGCGTCGTCGACCGTTTCGCTTCAGTCTCGGAACATCCCGCCGAAGAGGTCGAACCTACCGTCGAATGGACCGACATGGAAACGATGACCGATTTCCCTGAACCCGAACCTCGAATCGTCGAAGTCGAAAAGGAAATCATCAGAGAAATCGAAGTCATTCGGGAGGTCCTCGTCCCCGCTCCAATTCCCGAACCGATCACGATCGTTAAAGAAGTCCCTATCGAAGTGATCAAGATCGTCAAGGAACCGTTCGAGACGATTCGGGAGGTAGAAGTAATCAAAGAAATTCCTTTCGAAACGATTCGAGAAGTCGAGGTGATCAAGGAGGTTCCTTACGAAACGATCAAAGAAGTAGAAGTCATCAAGGAAGTACCGATCGAAGTTATCAAGGAGGTCGAAGTCATCAAGGAAGTTTTCCGAGATGTCCCTGTCGAAAGCGTTCGAGAGGTCATCAAAGAAATTCCCGTCGAAACGATCCGAGAAGTAATCAAGGAGGTACCTATCGACGTCGTCCGCGAAGTGATCAAGGAGGTTCCCGTCGAAGTTATCCGAGAAATCGTCAAGGAGGTCCCGATTGAAATCATCAAAGAAATCGAGGTCATTCGAGAAGTACCAGTTGACGTCGTGCGGGAAGTCGAAGTTATTCGTGAAGTCCCAGTGGAGGTCATCAAAGAAATGCCGTTTGAAACGATCAAGGAAATCGAAATCATCAAGGAAATTCCGGTCGAAACGATCAGGGAGGTCGAAATCGTAAAGGAGGTTCCGTTCGAAACGATTAGAGAGGTGGAAGTGATTAAAGAAGTACCTGTGGAGGTTATTAGAGAAGTAGAGGTCATCAAGGAGGTTCAAGTACCTGTCGAGGTGATCAAGGAGGTCGAGGTGATTAAAGAGATCGAAGTCATTCGCGAGGTCCCTGTTGAGGTTATTAGGGAGATTCCTGTTGAGGTCATCAAAGAAGTCGAGGTGACGAAAGAAGTGATCAAGGAAGTACCGGTCGAAGTGATCAGAGAGGTTGAAGTGATCAAGGAGGTCGAGGTTATCCGAGAAGTTCCCGTGGAAGTAATCAAAGAGATCGAGGTTCGTTTCTCCTGACTGATCACGACTCTCTGAACCCGATGAATTGACTCGATCCTCGACCATGACAGGTGATCAAAGAAGTTTACCTCCCGGCTCCGACTCCCGAAGTCTCTCACGCCGCTACTCAAGCCGAAGGACCTACTTCTTCCTCTGTCGATACTCAAACAGACGACACTCTCCCTCGTTCTCAAGGCTCTCTCGACCTCTCGTCTTTCACTCCGATCCCCGTCGCCGCTGCTCGAATGGAATCCCGCGCCCTCGCGAACCAAGCTTCGCTCTCTGCTCTCGACAGAATAGGACTCGGAGAAAGGGATCATACGATCACCTCATTCGGCGGACTTCAAACTCCTCGAGGAACTGGATCTATTCACTCGAACTCGGACGCTGTGAGCCCCATCTTCCTCTTTTCAGACTAATTTCGGATCTAGCGACTGACAGTTTGGCGCGACAGTCTGACGTGACCGATCGAGCACCTTACGGAACCGATACTGAAACTGAAGGAGAGTTCGAAGACGCTCGGGAATCCCTCGGAGGTCGAAACTCTCCCGCTGTCGGACCTCGAGCCTCATTCGCGAGTACGACTTTCACCCGTTCGACTTCGATGCACGATTTCGTTTCGGTCCGTTCGGTACCTTCGAACGGTCATGGATACGAAGACGAAGACGAAGCTCGAGAAGTTCTCGCGGGAGGAGATGATGTTGAATTCGCACGACGAACGATTCGAGGCGGACGACCTTCTTCGATCTCTCAATATCAAACTCCGTCTTCGAGGCCCGAGACCGCCGAGCAAGAGGTACAAACGGAAGAGACTCAACCGCGAATCATTGAGAAGATCGTTTACGTCGACAAAATCGTTCACGTCGATCGACCTGTCGTCGTCGAAAAGATCGTCTACCGTGATCGACCTTCGACTGCTCCTTCCTCCTCAGTTGCGCCGGATACCCTCGACGAATCGGCAGCGACTGCTTCAGCCTTCCTCTACGATCGAGATCCCTCTTCCCGACCTGTCACTCCTTCGAACGAACTCTTCTCTTCGACCCGAACAGTCCGAGCTGGACTACCACCGATCGATACGAAAGGAAGATCTCGAGAATCTCTCACTCCAATGGCTCCTCCTCCCGTTCCTTCTTCCGCTTCCCGAAAGAGTGCAAGTCCTCGAAAGAGTGCCGCCGCATTCACATCTCTCGCTCCTCCCCCTCCTCGACCTACTTCCCCTCCTCCTCCCGATCTCCTTTTCCGCGCTCAATCTCCAACATTCGACGAAGACTACGCTCGTCGATCCTCGTTCCTCGCTCCTCCCGGCGCAAACACTCTTCGCTCTCAACCTTCTTCGATCACGGCTTCTCCCTCTTCGTATCGATCTGCTGGACCGTTCTCGAACCTCAAACACTTGCGACCTCAATCTTCGATGGACACTTCAGTCTCTCAAGCTCGACCCCCTCGATCGTCTTCTCGTCACGCTCACTCGTCCTCGGCGCGTTCAGTCTCCGAGATGAGTGTTCGTAGTGACGTTTCGAGACGAATGTCGATGGCATCCGAAGCGACATCTGAAGGAGGATTCGTCGAACGATCTGGCGCCGCTGAACCCGCGAATTCTTCGACGATGCGAGGACCTGGAGACTCTTCCGATCCTGCCGTCATTCACGCGATTACTCAAACGATGATTGGAGAGTTCATGTACAAGTATACGAGGAGGAAACTCGGGAGCGGAATGTCGGAGAACCGTCATAAACGATTCTTTTGGATTCATCCTTACACGAAGACGCTTTATTGGAGTGCTTCCGACCCTGGAGCTCAGAGTACAACTTATTCAAACTCGAAGAGTGGTGAGTCTTAACTTCACCTTCACGCGATCTTGAGGAGAAGTGCTAACGATTCCCTCGGTTTTCTGAATAGCTTACATCGAAGGAGTTCGACAAGTTCTCGATCCGAATCCGTTCCCGCCTGGACTCAACCAGAACAGTATCATTATTCAAACTCGAGAGCGCGAGATGAAGTTTACCGCAGAATCGAAGGATCGTCACGATATGTGGTTCGCTGTGAGTTTTCTCCCTCTCGAAGGACCTGTATCCGTTGAACGGGTTTCTGATATGGAGAATGATCTCACAGGCTATCAACTATCTTCTCGCTCGACCTGATCCGAGTGCTCCTCCGAGCGCGGCTGGAACCCCCAACTCTCGACGAATCGCAACTCCTCACAACCGATCTCGATCTCAGACCCTCGCCGGCGCGACCTCTTCTTCGACTGCAGCTCCCAGTGGCGATATCTTCGGAGCGATGTCGAACCAACTCTATTCGTTAGGAGGTAGCGCTTCTGAATCTCGTTTGACTCCGAAAGCTTCTGCTCGAGGACCTCGCAGTTCTCTCGGTGCGAAATCCGCTAGTAAACGAGCAGGTACACTCGCCGACGAGTATCAACGCAGGAGAAGCACGATCGGCTACTCGAGTCCTAGTTCGGTGAAGACTTTCTCGGATTACGGAGGAGGAGGAGGAGGATTCGATTACCATGAGGGAGAATCGTTGGAGGTTGTCGATAGGAACGAGATCCCTGATGGATTCGGAATGGATGATGATGATGAAGGATTCGAAGGGTTGGAGAATGTTAGAGCTTGTTGTGGAGGAAAACATGATGGTCAGTTTTCCTTTCTCTCTTCTTTCGCCTCCCGCTTTCGAGTTGGGCTGACTCTGTTCGTGTGCACGTCGTAGTCGGAAGCCTGTCTCGCCGTCACCACCACCATTCCCATTCGAGACACCACCAATCTTCCTCTTCTCACTCTCACTCCAACTCCGATTTTGATCCTCATTCCCATTCTCGCTCGACTACTCCTGTCCCTCCAACTACTCCTTCTCGAGCTCGTTCCCGATCCTCTTCAAACACGCTAGGATCCCTCTCTCGTCGACTCGGAGCAGGTCTACCCGGTTCGAACAAAACGGGAAGATCTGTATCGAGGAAATCTTCGAACGTCAACGACAAGAACAACCACAACAACGAAGGAACGAGTAGACCTCTCTCGCCTTTGCCGGTGAATGGAGACGTTGGGAATGGGGGCAGGAGAACTCCAGTGCCTTGAATTCATCTGTCTTTGGCTTGAAAGTCTTTCTCGCTTTTCTTCATCTTACCCGCATTACTTCTCTCCCTCTTCCATCATACTTACCAACATATCTCTCGTTCGAACCATTTGGTCTCGCTGAATTTGTATTTCTTCTCTTTCGATTTTCAATCCTTACCTTATCTTCTGCCTCGAAAGCTCTGTTCACCCTTTTTATACATGCAATACTGTACAACTCCTACGGAGTCCTTATTCTTCTCTCTCTGTGTTTCGTTGCGAGAGCGATACTTAGACGACTGCGCGTTCGCTGTGAAGATTTTTTGAATGCAAAGAGAAACAATGGTAAAATCCGAACAACAACACATTAGACGAGTCCTTCTTAGTACAACCAGCCGCCAAGACCTCTCTATCGACGACATTCTCTTCACGACCCACCATTCTCGACCTTGACGCCGTTGACATCTTGCTCTGTCTTGACCGATTCTTCTGAGATGACGGGTTTCATTTCGACGTCTTCCGAGGTTGTCGCCGCTGCCGTCGAGAGGGGTGTCGTCGTCGAGGAAGAAGGGAGAGCTGCTTCGCCGTTTTCGTCGGTCGATGGCTTGCCTTCTGGAGGTACGAGGTCGGAAGAGATGGAAGGTCCGTTCGAAGCTTCCCTTGTCGTGGTTGGAGCTGCTGAGGGCTCGGATTTCGTCGATTCTGGTAGTGGTGCTGAAGTTGGTATACATAGATCAGAGCAAGTGAGCTGACAATGCACGATAACGAGAGGAGGGCACAGAAAATGACTCACGATTCGCAACCTTTTCATTCTCATCTCCTTCTTCTTCCTGACTATCCGGTTCCTCTATCTTCCCCTCCTCCATTGGTGTTCCTTGTTGTCTATACCTCCTCACGCAACCTCTCAATTCCCTTTCTACAGTTCTCCCCAACCCTCTACTCCCCTTCGTTCCCTTCTTCGATAATCTCTCCCTAACTCTCTCAACGTTCTCTTCGATTGGATTCGAACCTTTCGTACGTTTATCGAGAGTTTCGAGAACATGAATGGGACGATCTTTACGAGGGATTCGGGAGATGGGGGGTTGGAGGGAAGTTAGGAGAGGGGGGAGGAGGGAATCTAGGTCTGAAACTAGTTGATCCTTTTCTGGCTGGAGGCCGCTACGGTATTCAGCTTCCTTCGTATGAAGCTAATGGCACAGGAACGGCTTACTGAGGAGAGGAAATCGGATAAGAGTCGTTTACGGAGTTTATCGAATTGACCCGATTTCTTCCACAAGGAAGCGAGTGCTGCCGGGCTCAGCTCTTCTTGTGGTTTAGCTGGTAGGTTCGCGGGTGGTAACGGCATGATCTGAAGTGAAGGAGGAGGAGAGGAGAAGAAACGAGCGATTCACCGAAATGATTCGTTCATCTTTCAGCTTCGATTCTTACCTTGTATTGCCTCGAATCATCAATAATGCTAGCTCCTACACGGATAGGAGCTCTCGCGATTCTCTCCGCTTCAAGACGACCCGTTACGGTCGCGGCCCAGCTCTCGTCTCGTTCTCTCCCTTTCCTTCGTCCCTTCTCCTCCTCACTCCCAGCTCGTTCAACACCTCCTTCATCGCCAAATCAACCGCATCTAACCCCAGAGGAAGCAGCGTCGAAGAAACTAGAAGAAAAGGATACGAAACCCCCTCCATACCTCTCTCGAGCACTCGGGATCAAAGAACCTCCTCGGAAAGGGAAACAGAGTAGGGAGGAATGGAGGGCAGATTTGTTGAATCGCGAGAAGAGGGTACAGGAACGAAGGCATTTGTCAGTCTCTTTCCTGTCGAAAGCTTCGTTTCTTTGCGAAACTGACTCGCTGACTTTCTTTGATGGGCTTCGATTGATGAGATAGAGTCAAACAGGTCTCGAAGGGTTACTTTCATGATTACAATGAGTTGAGACATCAAGGAGGGAAGGCTTATGCTTCACCAAAGACTCTCATTCGAGAAGATGTGAGTTTTCTCTTTTCCTTATCTTCCCCGTTCGTTCGCTCAGCCGACTGACCTCTTGATCTCGCCGTACTCAGCTGTCACTGTACTTCCCAGACATCGAAGGAGTATCATTAGCGACGAAGGAAAAGACTCACACAACCGACATGTTTGAGAATAAAGTCAGTTTGGTCGTTTTCAGCAGTTTCAGGAGCTCGGAGGTTCGTTTCGACTCTTCTCATCTATTCCAAGTCAGCGCTTGGCTAATGGGTGGAAGTAACTGAACAGGAGCACATCAACAGTTTTGTGCGCCCTGCGTTGGCGGACATGAAGGATGAGAAACGGTTTCAATACGTCTACGTGAGTTACTCCTCGAGCTCAGGACTCGTCAGTCTGAGACGTAGCGGGAAGATTGTACTCTGACACTCTGATTGCGCTTGGACAGATCAACCTACAAGAGAATCCCTTAAAATCGTTCCTCGTTTCAATGTTCATCTCTTCTCTACGGAAAACTGTCCCTGTCGAACATCACCCGACCTATCTCCTCTCCCATCAATCTCTCGAGTACTTGCGAGAACCTCTGGGGATGCCGAACAAGCACGTCGGGTACGTCTTTTTGGTCGATTGGAACAAGAAAATTCGGTGGGCAGGATGCAGTTGGGCGACGGTCGACGAGGAAGAGGCGTTGAGGAAATGTAGTCATGTATTGGTAGAACGTTTGAAAGCTATTCAAGAGCAATGAAGGAACTCTTTGCGACAATCTCAGAATTCATTATACAGTAGGAAATGGAGACAGGACTCGAAATGCGAGATTACCTTTCTTCTACCTCGCGAATCCCCGTCTCTCTCTCTCTCGAAACCCAAATTGTGCTGCAGGCCTGCATGATCCTTCGGCGTTGTACAACTAGCGTTTACCTTTCCTCCCCATCGACATCAAGCACACTCAGAAACAACTCATCGATTGAATGCAATACTCGTCCTATTCGCCTAGTCCTAGTCCGGCACCGGCATCTCCACCCCCTCACGGTCACTTGTACTCTCCAGGAGGAGCTGCGAATGCGCAGAACGGTGGATCGAGCGGTGGGAATGGAGGAGGAGCTTATTCGGCAGGAGGAGGACAAGGAGGAGGGAATCAAGGTAACGGAGCGAGGTATTCACTGTTGAACAAGCTACAGGGACATCATGGTCACTATCAGCAACCTCAGCATCAACACCATGTGAGTCCGTCAGGCCCGTTTTCCGAGAAACACGCGCTAACTCTCTCTCTGTCTCTCTCCCTTCTCTCGTGATTTAGCATCACTTCTCTTCTTATCCAGGAGGACCTCCTCCTTCTTCCCCAGCCTATTCGAATGGCCCATCTCACCCTTCTCAGCAGCAACAACAACAATTGAACCCTCATTCTCACTTGTCGTCTCCTCATCCTTCAAACTCTCAACCTTCGAACAACCTCCAACAGCAACAACCCCCTCCCCCTCCTCCTCCCGGTTCTCATCACTTGTCGAACCCGAATTCAGCCCCGAACGGTTCCCCTCACCCTTCGAATCAACCTCTTTCGGCTCATTGGGCTCAACAGTTGAACCTCGCCAACAACTCGCGGAGAGCTACTTCACCTCATCACTATGCGAGGGCCGCTCATTTAGCCGCGAGGGGTCAAGCGAACGCGGCAGCCGCAGCAGCTTCAGCAGCAGGGGAGAGAGGAACAGAAGGAGGAGGAAGAACGGAAAGGAATTCAACTCCGACTCCTTCGGCAGCGATTCCAATCACGGATCCGAATCGACCTGGTAGTGTGATTCTAGGTGGAAAATTAGCGAATGGATTGGTCGCGACGGGTGGAAGTCATCGAAAAGATTCGAGTAATGGAGGAGACGATTCGAGTTCATCAGCAGGAGGAGGAGGAGGAGGAGGATTGAGGAGTGCTTCGACGGCATCTTCAAGGTCAGCGATCGCTCCGGCAGCTCCTTCGACTCCAGGAATCGAAGGGAACCCATCAACAGGTGGAGCGAAAGATAAAGAATCGGCCGCGGCGAAGAAACAAACTTGGACGACTCTCGATATCGGAGGAATGCACCTCAAGAACCTTTCCCCCGAGTTGTTCCGCTACTCGTTCTTAACGACTTTGTACATCCCTCACAACGCCTTGAACGAATTACCCGTCGCGATTTCGAAACTCACTCATTTGACTCACCTCGACGCTTCTTCGAATAAACTCACTTCAGTTCCACCTCAATTGGGTCTCTTGACTCGATTGAGAGAATTGTACCTGTTCGACAATCACCTCACTTCGTTACCTCCTCAACTCGGTACTCTTCATTTACTCGACACGCTCGGAATCGAAGGCAATCCTCTCCCCGACACTCTTCGATCCCTCGTCGAAAAGGATGGTACGGGCGGTTTGATTTCGTATCTACGAGATTCTTGTCCCGTTCAAGATCCACCTCCCGAACGACCTTGGTTGACGATCGAACCCGACGCGTTACCTCAACCCGACAAACGTCCCGAAGAAACCTTCAGTTTGATGTGTTACAACGTTTTGTGCGATCGGTATGCGACCCCTCAATTGTACGGTTATACACCGAGTTGGGCACTCTCGTGGGATTACCGAAAGGAACTCATTTTACAAGAAGTTTTGTTATATGGAAGTGATATCATCTGTCTACAAGTAAGCGACCACGAACTTTTCAAAGTGTCTTCAGATAGACGGCATACTGACTTTGTCTCGACGTTGGTCGACTACAGGAGGTCGATACGGAATCTTACGAGAATTATTTCGCCGAACACCTCTCTTCGCACGATTACGATGGAGTTCATTACCCGAAATCTCGAGCGAGAACAATGTCTGGAGATGAACGGAGAGGAGTCGATGGGTGTGCAACGTTCTTCAAGAATACAAAGTGAGTTAACTCCCGGAAAAGAGCGAGAATCCCTTCCGACAAGATTGACAACTCCTCACTCCTTCTATATAGATTCGCTCTCGTCGAACAGCAATTGATCGAATTCAACCAAATCGCCATGAGACGACCCGATTTCAAAAAGACTGAAGACATGTTCAATCGAGTCATGACGAAAGATCAAATCGCCGTCGTCACTCTCCTCGAACACCGAGCCTCCGGAGCCCGACTCATCGTCGCGAACACTCACATTCACTGGGACCCCGAATTCCGAGACGTCAAACTCGTTCAAACGGCAATGTTGATGGACGAAGTGAGTAAAATCGCAAACGATTTCGCTCGACTTCCTTCTCGACTTAATCTCGCCGAGGGGTACGATAAAGCTCCGACTTATACGAACGGTACGAAGATCCCGACGATCGTGTGTGGTGATTTCAACTCGATCCCGGAATCGGGAGTGTACGAATTCTTATCGAGAGGTGCGGTCGAGAAGGATCACGAGGATTTCATGAGTCACGTTTATGGACATTACACGAGTGATGGATTGTCGCACAAGTTCAACTTGAAGTCGGCTTATTCCCATATCAACGAGTTACCGTTCACGAATTATACTTCAGGATTCTTTGGTCAGTTTCTTCTCTCTCTCTCGTTCTATTCTCAATCGCGCGAGTCAAGACTGACACGCCTCGATACTATACAGAGGTGATTGATTACATGTTCTACACGAGTCAATCGATGGGAGTTACTGGTTTACTCGGAGAAGCCGATCGTTCTTACCTCGATCAAACCGTCGGTTTCCCAAACGCTCATTTCCCTTCGTGAGCCCCATCCTCTACTTCTCTCCTCATTCTATGTGCGCTGACATCGAAACTTCCTTGACAGGGATCACATCTCTCTACTCGCCGAATTCAAGATCAAGTAGATTTCCTCCCCTCGCAATCAATCTCCTCCTTCCTTCCTTTCCGATTTACATTCATTCCATCATCCTCTCTCTCTCTCTCTCTCTTCTTAAGTCATGCACCTCCACATCTCTCATTTTCTCTTTGACCGCCATTCTCCCACGTTACATCGTTCCGGCGCGCAAAGGGAATCATCCTTCTGTTCCTCCCTCATTCTCTCACTTGTCCTCTACCACCCCCCTCTCATGATCTCGTCACGTACTCTCCCTCTCTCTCTCTCTCTTCATAGTCGTCGTCTGTCGGGTTGTTCACCTTCCACCCTTTCCTCTTTTTGTGTTCTTCTCATTTTTCACGATTTTCGTTTCGTTTCGAACATCGTCTTTCGCTTGTCTTTTTTTATTCTCAATTGTTTTCCCTCGGCCTCTCTCTCGCTTCATTCTACCTTCATTAGTGTATTTTGCAAAAACCTCGTCTTCTCTCTCTTGATGCAGCGTCGTGAGGTTCAATTGAGCGAGAAACGGAAGAGACGGTCAACTCTTCTCTCTCCACGTCACTTTCGACGCTGCCAGCTTTCCTCTCACAAAAGAACGGACAAGCTAGTCGCGCACTCAGCCCCAGCACACGACTCCCTCGAAACCGAACGCCAACTTTCTCTGTCATTCAACTCTCTCTCCTCTCCCTTCAACCTCTCCCACCTCATCAATGCGACGTTTCCCTCCGCCCCCCGGAGGTGCAACCACCTCATCAACCCCATCGCAACTAGGCGGTGATCGATCAGCCGAAGCACCGATGCAATACGAATGGGAGAAACCTCGACAATTCCCAACTTCTCTTTTCGCGACTCCTCAACGTGGTGGTAGTACTACTGCTGCTGGTGGGGAGGATGGTAGTGAGAGGGCTAGGAAACGTGAGCTTTCCCCTCTCCCTCCCCTTCGCGCGTTGACGAGCAGGAAAGACTGAATCTCTCTTTGTCTCTCTCGTGCTCGTAGGTACTCATTACGAAGCGATGGATGTTGATACACCCCTCACAAACACCGCGTATCAACCCCCATCGGAGCAGGTTCGACTGGAACCCTTGTCGTTCGATGCGAAGAAAGATTTCGATCGAACTGAAGCGCTCGGGTTGAATGAGCGAGAAGTTCAGGAAGTCGTCATGGCTGATGATGCGGAGGACCTCATTGGATCACACGCCGATGAGAAGGAGAACCTCGCGTTGACTACGCTTCCCGTCGATGGAGGGACGAGGAGGAGAAGGAGAGGTTCGAAGAATTATGGGAAAATGAAATCAGCGGGAGTCACGATCGAAACGGACGATGAAAACGACGATGAGGCAGAAGAGGATGGTAGAGATGGAGGTTTTCTAGGGACGCTACAGAAAATGACGGGGAAGAGAACGGGAGGCGGAGGAGAATTCAGTTTTCAAGTTCACCATCATCATGCTCCGGCTTCGAACGCACTCGATATCGTCGCGGGAAGCCCGAGGAATCCTGAACGATGGTTACAGAGTAATACTCCTTATGTTCTTCTCGGGTCAGTGAGAGATTACTTTCTTCAGTTTCTTTACCTGTTAAACTGAATCCCGATCTTCCAATGACTAGGTACCTTCAATTCGGATCCCTCACTCTCCTCGCCGTCCTGGTCCTCTCGATACTGTTCCTATTCCTCTACACCCTCTACACCGATATTCAATCCCGACTCTCTTCCCTCACTCTCGAACTCCGACAAGAGATCCTTCAATGCGCGAAAGCTTACGTCGATAACCGTTGCGAACCAGCAACGAGGATCCCGGCGATGGAGAGGAGGTGTAGCGATTGGGAAGAATGTATGAATCGTGAAGTCGTCGTGAATGGGAAAACTAGAGTCGTCGCGGAAACTCTCGCGGAAATCGTTAATGGGTTTGTCGATGTTATTAGTTTTAAAACTATGGTCAGTCCCTTCATCGCTACATCTAGACACGTTATGCGCCGAGTCTGATATTTCGGGTCGTGACTTGACAGCTGTTCGTGTTGTTAACTCTCGGAATAACTATCTACGGTTCATCCGCCGCACTCGCTCTCCTCTCCTCCCGAGCTTCGAACCATCCACAACATTCTCAAGTCGCGCCTCACTACTACCCACCTCCGTACGGTCTACCTTATGGAGCGGGACAAACTCCTTGGGTCATCGAGAATGGACCAGGAGGAGGAGGAGGAGCACAACAGGGGACTCTGGGCATCGGAGCACCACCGGCGGGGATGGGAGGAGATATGATGGGGAGGAATGACAGGAAGAATTCGTAGCGGGTTTGAAAGAGCTACGAGCTGAAAGAGGTTGGAAAGTTTTTGCAATTTTATTCTGATTCGTTCACGAAGTTCGTTCCCGTACTACTCGCCGTGAGTTCGAGGGTGTCGTACGAGCGCAACCTCGCAAGGACCAGTACGGCAAGCTCGAAATGAGCTCGTCGACGAGACTGAGTCTTGCGCAACTTTACGCTTGTTCCCTCTTTTCTTCACTCTTTCGACGCTCGCCGCAACCAAGCGATTAGGCTCAATACAGTCGGCTACGTACAGCCTATCCTAGAGCACTTTTCTGTACCGCCCACCTCGCTACTTTCCTTCATCAATTCTTTCGGCTCCTCTCCCTCTCTTCCCCAATCGTTCGCTCCGCCAATCGCTCTCGCGGCTCCTGTACCGCACTATGGTCTCTCCACCGTCAACACCTCCTCATCCTTCAACGCCCCCTAACAAACTTCGAAAGAACTCAGCATTCCCCCATCTCTCCTCTACCGATACTCCTACCTTAGCAGACGTTGCGAAGCTCTTACGGGATGGGACAGCGAAGAACGTGATCGTTATGGTTAGCTCTCCCTTCTTGCTGCCTCATCAACCGAATCTTTTCTCAAACAGAGCTAAACTGACCGAGCTCTTTCTCTCTCCTGGTTCGTTATGGTAATGTGTGGAATGACAGGCAGGAGCAGGAATTAGTACGGGAGCAGGAATTCCAGATTTCAGGTCCCCCGGTACTGGGTTGTACGATAATCTCGCGAAATACGATTTACCTTAGTCAGTCTTCTCTCTCCTGCTTCACTCTTTCACTCCTCAGAGTAGAGCATGTCGAACAGGACTGACCTACTATATTTGAGGGTAGTCCTGAAGCGATTTTCGATATTGAATACCTAGAGGAGAGACCTGAAGCGTTTTATACCCTTGCGAAAGAACTCTAGTCAGTCATCACCCACTCAATGGCTCTCTCCCTTTCTCGCTCCTCGTGGAATTCGACTGATCTTTGATGGGGAGTGTATTGTCAGTCCAGGAAATTTCAACCCAACGACAACTCATTATTTCTTCAAATTGTTGCAAGACAAACGAATCCTGAAAGGTGTTTGGACTCAGAATATCGATACACTTGAAAGGATCGCCGGGATAGAGGATGATTATATCGTGGAAGCTCATGGTGCGTGATCTCCTCGACTTCCTAGAAAGATAGCAATTTCTAAGAGTTCGGGGATGTCGCGCGAGAATAGGTTCATTCGCTTCGGCTGCTTGTTTGAGATGTAAGAAACGATACACGAAGGAAGAGATTAAACCGATGATTATGAGAGGAGAAGTTGTGAGGTGTCAGGAGAGGCGATGTAAAGGGAAACAGAATGCTCTTATCGTAAGTTCTCTCTCTCTTTTTCTCGGTCCCTTCGAGGGTTAAGCTGATACAGTGAGCGGAAATAGAAACCCGAGATTGTATTCTTTGGAGAAGGACTACCGGATGTATTCTTTGAACGGTTACCAGTAAGTCTGACTTTCGTTTGTAGATTCTTTCTTTTCTTGTCCTGCTGCGCGGAACAAAAAGTCGCCTTCGTTCACTCGCCCTCTTGAGGTCTCTCTCATTTCTCGCTATCGCACTCTCGCTCTCGTCACAAGCACTCTCACGCCCTTTCAAAGACCAGCCGCTGACTTGACCTCTCTTTCTTTCTTTTCTCTCTAGGATTTCAATTCCTGTGACCTCCTCCTCGTCCTCGGCACCTCACTCTCCGTCGGCCCCTTCAACTCTCTCCTGCATCGTGTCCCCGCTTCTTGTCCTCGAGTGTTGATCAATCTCGAATTAGTCGGCGAAGCGAAACATCCTTGGGAAGAAGGGTTTCGATTCAACGAATCCGAGGCACAGGAGAGGAGGGATCTGTTTTGGAAAGGAGAGAGCGATGCGGCCGTGGGGGAACTGTGTAGATTAGTTGGGGAGGAATGGGAGACGGAATTGAGGGAATTGAAGAGGAGGGGTTGGGAGGAATTGGATAAGACGAACACGGCGATGGAGAAAGAGACAGAGGAGAAGAGGGAGGAAGTTGTAAAGGAGGTGGGAGAAGCGGTTGATACTGCTGAGGAGAAGAAAGGGGATGAGGTGGAGGAATTGACGAAAGGAGTTGCGGGAGTCGAGCTTGAAAGCAAGAAGGAGGACTTGACAGCAAGCAGTGATCCGAAACCGTCTCTTTAACCTTGTAGCTCTCTCTCTGTGCGATCTCTGTATCTCTTAGTCAAGCATGTTGTAACTTGTTCAATCCGAAGCTCATTTCAATGGTTTCCGAATCCCAGCGAAATAATTCCCCATTTCTCCCAACCCCCCATACTCTCCTTGACCCAACAACCTCCATTTCCCCGCCAGTGGATCATACAAACAACCTCTCTGTTCCATCCCGAACCAACCTTTCTCTCCCTCGAAGAATTGACGAAGTTCTGATGGTTTGAGGTATTTCGAATAAGTGTGAGTACCGGGAGTGACGAGTCGGAGAATAGATTCCGCCATTGTGATCGTGAGGAATTTAGAGAGGGGAGTACGGGAAATCGTAGAGAGGAGGAGACGTCCTCCAGGCTGATCGCGAAATCGTCTGCAGTCAGTTTCGATTCGAAGCGAAAGTGACTGAGGAGAGATTGTCGAGCTCACTTTAGTTAGCTGCATGAGACATTCGAGGAACCCTCGAGGATCTTCAACGTGTTCAATCACTTCCATCGCACAAACTACGTCGAATTGTTTCCCTTCTCGAACTAAATCTTCCGCGGCGCAATGTCGATACTCGAGACTCGCACTACTTGTTGGTGTTGTGATTGTTGTTGGTGTCGAGTTGATGATTGCGTCGGGACGAGGGATAGAAGAATTGATCAGGTTCAGGTTTGGATCGATTGAAGCGTGAGTTTGAGCCGTATGGATATTTGAAGAGGAAGCGTCGATCGCTAGTGTCGTCGCACCCAGCCTAGCTATTGACTATATCGATCGAGGGAGCAAGCAACGTCAGCTCAACGAGATAGCTCAGCCACGAAAGAAACGAGATAATCTGTTCTACTCACCTCTGCGAAGATCCCTCCACCACAACCTACATCCAGCACATCCTTCCCCTCCAACCACCTCACTTTCGGTAACTCTTCCGCCCTCAATAACGAATCCCTCATGAACTGAATCCTCGACGGATTCATTCGATGCAACAATCCAAACTCCCCTGTCGGATCCCACCAATGCGCAGAGAGGGCAGAGAAATGCGCAATCTCGGAAGGGGAAATCGTGTTTGTCGAGTTGCTGGAGTGCGATGGGGAGGAGGGAATCGAAGATGGAGATGAAGGGGAGGAGGAGAACGATCGAGGGGTGGAAACGATGATTCGAGGGGATCGTAGCACGGGAGGAGAGCGCAGTAGTCTCTGAGTGATCGGACGTAGCATTTTGGGCGGAATGGGAGGCGTGAGAGGTAGAAGAGAGGGAGAAAGTCGAACGAACTTCTTTCGGTTCGACTCGTCATTCGACAACTCTCAGCTTCGCTTATCGACCCTCTGAGGACAGTTCAGATCGAGAACGCTCATCGCTGGTCGAATACTTGCAGCCCAACTCGAAAGAAATGTCGGAGCCGACTCCTCCTCCTCCCGTTCCCCCAGTCACGCCGACGCCGAAGACCCCCGCCCAAGCAACGATGAAGAAAGCGAACAAACCCTTCCTCGTCCACCAGAACTACAAAAAACGACAAGCCGAAGAAGCACTTCGCAAGAAATCGAATCCGACTTCCTCTTCCTCTTCACAGTCCCCTGGAACCCTGTTCAACGTCTTCAAATGGACAGTATTTGCGTTATCGACGAGTCTGGTGTTGTCGAGAGCTATCACGCAGACCTGGACTTGGGGATACGACCCACCTCCTCAATTAACTTCCATTTCCGCCGTTCGTTTCTCTCTCCCTCTCTCCCTCTCTCTTATGCCCTTCCCGCTGAGTTCCTGGTTGTAACTACAGTTGAAAGACCACTTCTTCCCTCCCGGACCGTTAACGTTAACAGAGGAGCAACTATCTCGTTACGACGGGAAACAAGATCCGAATCTCCCGATTTACCTTGCGATAGACGGGGATGTTTACGACGTGACGAGTGGTAAATCGAGTTATGGACCTGGTGGGGCTTATAGTATCTTTTCAGGGAGGGACGCCGCGAGAGGTGAGCTCACTTCGTCGGTCTCTTCTACTTCACGCGCTTGAACAGAAAGTCGTGCGTGAGGCGATCAAAGAGGTGTACTGATCAGAATCGTGGGTTGGTAGCTTTCGTCACGGGATGCTTTCAGACTCATCTAACGCACGATCTGAGGGGATTCACCGAGAAAGAACTAGCAGTGAGTCTCGTCTATGTCTCTCTGCTGTGAAAGCGTCATCAGCTGAGGTAAGGGCAGCTCGCAATAGACTCTGAAACACTGGAAACAATTCTACGAGAAGAACGGTTTGTCCTGTCCTCTCCGCCTCCCTGACGAGATCTTTCGCTCACTTCCTGGATTCTCTCGTTTCTCCTCCCTCACTGCTCATCTTTCGAACTTGCGATTTGCGGAACACATTTAGCTAAGTATCGGAAAGTAGGGAGAGTTATGCATCCGCCGATTGATCCGAGTACACCGATTCCGGAACCTTGTACGAAAGCTCAGGGACAACCGGATTCGAATCAGGTAGGAGCAGCGGGGAGGAAAGGGTAGGAAGCCTGTAAGGTATTATTGTAGGTTTCGTATCGGCCAGGCGCTGTGATCGCTTTGAGACTGCACGAAGGAGACTCAGACGAGAGAGAGAAAGAGAGAATCGCATTCAATTTTGATTTTTGCGATAATTTTTGCCCGAATTTTTGCCCTCTCTCTAATTGATCAGTTCATCTTGCAAGATCAGATTAACACGATCACGCTGACTGAACGGCGAGATCGAAAAAGCGAATCATTGAACTTGCGACTCGTATCTCCTCTCTCTCCCACTTTCACCTGCACCTACCGAACCGACCACCATAGACTCACACACAGCAAGTACACGACCTAATATGCAAGGCTCTCGCAGCCGAGCAACCTCACACGATGCAACTCCCCAACTCGTCGTAATCCGTTCCTCAGACGGCGCCGCGTTCCCTCTCTCATCTCAATTCCAACAAGTCGATATCTCTCGAATCACTACGTACGTCTAACTTACTCCCTCGGTTCGATCGCGCTTGTCAGCTGATGAAGAGATGAGGGAAATAGGTTGGAACAATTCCGAACGGAACTCCTCAGTCCCTTGCTCGAGATCCCTAATGACTGTCTCATCCTCATGAACGACGAAGGAATCCCTCTAACGAAGGACGATGCACTGTTGAAACTACTTCGGGAGGAGGAATCTTCGGGACAAAGTGGGGAGAACAACCAACAACGAGCTAGAGAGCAGGGGAATGGAGGGGAGAGGACATTGTACGTGTTTGATAGGGAACATTTGGATGCGGATCCCGAATTGGTTGCGGATACGTTGAGGATCGAGGAGGAAATGGTTTTGAATGAACCTCCTTTGAATCGTAAGACTCTACTCTCTCTCCTATACCTCGCATGGTAGTTCACCGCCGCTGACTAACGCCAAGGTGTCTCGCAGCGGAAGACCCTCTGACTTCTCACCTCTCGCTATCTTTCCACAACCTCTCGACCCTCCAAGCTCTAACCTCCTCAATCAAGAACCAACGATCTTCCCTCTCCCTCGCCCTTTCGAACCTCCATCGAGTCAATACCGGTACCTCGACCTCGTTCCGACTGTACCTAGAAACGGCGAATCCAATGATGGATAGATTCGAGAGATTGTTGACGAATTGGGAGGAGAACATGAACAGTATCAAGAAAGTTAGGGTCGTTAATGGGTTATTGGTGAGGAATACGGCATCGACTTCGGCATCGAGCGTCGTAGGAGCACATCAGAGAGAGGGGAGCACGAGTCAAGCGAGCGCGAGTAAGGGAGGAACGGGAGGAGGGATCGAGGAGAAACAGAGGTTTTTGGGGGATTATGTTAGTAGGGAAAAGATGATGGCGGTCAGAGATGGGTGTGCGAAGATACTAGGTACGTTCCTCCGCACGGTCTAGCTTCAGACTAACCCAAGTCTGACGATTTTTCGTTCTTTCTGTTGCGTCTTGACGATGCGTCATTAGCTGAATTGAGGATGAGAACTGAGGCGTTACAAGTGACATTGGATCAAGTCATGACGAATGCCGAAGCAGTCCAAGCAGATCTAGAAGCTACGAGGTAAGAACGAACCACCTTTTCTCGTCTCTTTCGCTCCATAGCTGACATTTGAATCCTCTGTTACGTCCGACGTCGCAGTCGAGATCTGGAAGACCTCGAAGCGTGTGAACATGATGCCGAACAAGGGCATTCCAGGATCGAAGAACTCGTTCACGCCGGAGAATCAAGTAAGTCGAAAGGGAAGCGTTTCAGCTCAAGCCTTGACTGAGAGAGCTGCTCTTCCTACCACCACAGTGACGGACTCGAGTCTCTTAGCTCAATGCTTCGAAGAACTGTCGGTATGTGACGCCGAACATCGAGATCGGATTCGATTCCTGGTCGAACGAAAGGTAAGGACCGGGTCATTGGCAAAGTCGTCTTACGTGATGTACTTAGCTGACTCTATCCTCACGAACAGAATGCGATGACTCGATACCTTCTACTACAAATGCAGAAGATCTCGGCGTTACAAAGTGATATCGCTTCGATGCCCAGTGATCTGGGTTTACTCGACCACGATCTACGGTACGCTCGTACACTCTCCCTCTGTGTGACTGCGAAGAGGATCGAAACTGATCAAATTGAGTGGTCGAAAAGGACACGAACGGAGAATTTCAAGCATTTGGCTCGATTGGAAGGTTTGATCCCGGCTTACCTCGCCACGGTCGCCGAAGTCATCCGTCGGAAAGAATACAGTACGCAGTCAATCTCCTCACTCTCCATCCACGCTCAGTTATCTAACCGATTGAACTTCGTTGTCCAGGTCGTCTCCTCTCGACTCATTCTGTCTCGCTTTCGAATCTCGTTAAACCTTTGACCGAACTCGAGCTCTCCCGAAGGAAACACTATCGATCGAACTTCTCGGGCAAATTACCCTGGGAAGTGAGAGGATTGGGATCGAATTTGGATGACTTAGTACCAGAGATTGGGTTCTCTGTTGATTTGAGAGGAGTCGAGGGCTTACCGGAGCTAGATAGAGAGACGTTAGATCGTAAGTATTCTCTCTCTTACGTCACTGAATAACATCGCTGTCGTGGAGATGACAGATTTCTTACCAATTTTTCGACAGATTTGAAAACGACTTTCGAAAACCTCGTTCGAGAACTACCGCCAGAGGCTACTCAACCTGATTCGAGCTCTCAAGCAGAACGACAACAACATCCGCTCGCAAGCGCAAAAGAGTTACTCGAGCAACTCATTTCGAACGTCGATCAGTTATCGAAAGATTTTGAATCGCTCGCGACAACAGCTGGTACGTGCACGTTCTGCCGTCGATCTCTGTTCTTTCAAAGATTGATGGAATCGCGTACAGATTTAACTCGACTGCAACCTCCGATCGACCCAAATCGACTCGAATCGTTAGAAGCTCAACTCCGCCAACTCGAAGAAACGAACGAACAACTGTCTCGTCAACTCCAATCGGAACGTTCTTCGCACGAGGAAGTCGTCGCAAAATTAGAGAATCGCTGTTCGGGTGCTGAAGGTGCCGAGAAGCGAGAGAAGGAAAGGGCGGAAAGAGTCGAGAAGGAGAAGAGGGAAAGTGAGATGGAAGGACGACAGACTCGACAAGAGCTCGAGAAGAAGCGTCAAGAGTTGGAAGATGAGCAGAATAGGAGAGTTGGGATGGAGAAGGAAGTGGAGAACATGAGATCCGAGGTGACTTCGCTGAGAGAGCAAGTCGAATACCTCGAAAAGGATCTCACGAACGCGGAAGCAGACGCGTACGAACTACGAGAGCGGTTGGAAGAGAAGGAGAAGGCGTTGGGAGCGTTGCGGAGTGAAGCGGATTTGGATCGAACCGTGTTGGAGAAAGAATTGGGAGAGGTGAGGAAATCGTTGGAAGGGAAAGAGAGGGATATTGAACATCACGAAGGTCGGAATAGGACGCTTGAGGAAATCGCGGAAGGACTCAGGGAGCAGATCGCTCGATGGGAGATGGTCGCTCAATCGAAGGAAGAAGATGTCGAATCGATCAAACGGGAACTCGAAGAGGCAAGAAGAGACAAGGAGAAAGGGATCGTCGACGTACAGAAGGACCTCGTTAAAGCTCAGAAACAGGCTCGATCTGCCGTCATCATCGCTGCGAAACTCCGGGACGAAAACGACACGATCACTCGAGCTCTCAACTCTCCTCCACCTCCGAAACCCGACGCTTCGACCACTGAACTCGATCGAGCAGTTCAACCTCCGTCTCCAGCCGAATCATATCGTACTCCTGCCGCCGTCGTTCCGTCTCTCGATTACGCCTCTTGCGACATCGACGAACTCCTTCGGGAACTCGAACAAGTTAGTCACGTACCGCTCACGGAAGCAATCAGGAACAAGATGGATGGAATGACGACTTTGACGAAGAAATGGGTCAAAGAAGCGAAAGCGTATCGGGAACGAGCTCATCGAGCGGCGAGCGGAGCGAATGACAAGATCGCTTTCAGGCAGTATGTCCTCTCTTTACCTCTTGCAGATAGTCGAAGACTAACAAGTGATCCGAATGCTAGTTTCGCGAAAGGAGATCTCGCTCTTTTCCTCCCAACTCGAAACTCGACGGTTCCCGTCTGGGCCGCATTCAACGTCAGCTTCCCTCACCACTTCCTGTCGCCGACTGGAGTCATCGGAGAACAAATGAAGACTCGAGAATGGATTGTCGCTCGGATCACTTCGCTGTCCGAAACGATCGTTGACGCAAAAGTGAGTCTCCTTTCACCTCGTTCTATGGATCCAAGCTCACCCGTTCTCGTTTCCCAGGATCCATCGACGAACCCTTTCCTCCTCGCTCCCGGCACCAAGTTCTTCCTCCTCGAGGTCGAACCCTGGAGTAGCAAAGAATCGTCTCGATCTCGCAAGCACTCATCGGACAAAGGCAAATCAAAGACCAGTTCGACAACGCCAATTCGACCGACTCGCAGCAGCTCCGAGAGAACACCTTCGTCGACGACTGAATCGGCTATTCTCGTTGATCGACCTCCAACGACTCCGAGTATCAGAAGGACCGTCTCGGAAGGAGGTTATTCGCAGTCGTCGCCTGGACCCGTCCGCTCGGAGTATGCGATCGTCGAGGTCGAGGAACCGGAAGAAGTGGAAGAAGGGGAACCCGATTCTCGCCCTCCTTCGCCTCCGCAATCCTCGAATTTTCGCCAAAGTGGATCAGCATCTGCCTCGCCTTCTGGACTCACTCGAGCTCTCGCACGCTCTCAACCTCCGACTCCCTCCCAACAAAAGCCGGATCCCTTCGTCCCTTCTTCCTCCCCATCGAACCCGTTTCAAATCTCCTCTTCTCCCGTTGTCGGTCGCCCTCTCCGCCAAGCAGTCTCCCCTCCTACGACAGACTACGATCCCTCTCATTCGACAACTGGAGCTTCACCCGCTTTCCTCCCTTCTGCTTCCGGTTCGACTTTGAGGAAGAACACGACTTCACCTTCCCTCAGCGCGAGCACCCACTCTCCTCGATACATCCCATCCTCTTCCTCAACACGCAAGAACAGTCGCGCCCTCTCAATCACCGGAAGTCGACCTAGTCCGTCAAACTTACTCTCTTCTTCCCCTGCCTCTTCTTCCGCAAACTCGATCCATGGTACGAGTCATCCTCGATCGGCGAGCTCAGGCTCCTCAATCCTTTCGTCGTCGATGCATCGTCGAGGACTCTCCGGCATTTCGCCCTCGTTGATCGATGGAAAAGCGTTGCCGACGAAAGAAGCTCAATTGAACGATTCTCGATGGAACCTCCTACAAGATGGACTCGTGGATGAACACTCGAACGCATCTTCAAGCAAGGCAGTACCCGTCGTCTCGGGAGGAGGAGGAGCGAGGGTTTCAGAACAGAAGACAGTGGAATCCAATCGAGCTAGTCCCGCTGGTGGGCTAAGCTCTTCCGCTTCGACATCGTCAGTATTCGACATGCTAATCGGGAAGAATCGGCTCAGTCCCGTCGAACGGAATCAGTCATCCTCATCGTCGTCAACAGCGTCGAAAGGGAAGAAAGGGAGCTCTTCTTCTTCGGAAACGGCAGAAGGAGAAATTCGCAAATTGTTGGGACAACCTCAGTTCTAAGTCTGTCAAGCTGCATCCTCTACACTCTATTGTATGTATAGTCTTCTGTTGTGTTATATTCTCGTCGTCGTCGTTTGTCTTTCGCAAGCAAGTTTCTCCTTTCACTTTTCCGCTTGAATTGATCTCGAGTGGTCAGTCGTACGGTTTTCCGGGTTTGAGTTTCGACGAATGATGTCGATGGGAGGAACTCGCAGGACAAAAGAGAGTTTATGCGAGCGAGAAGATTGAGAAGTTTTGAGGATCTGCGAATTCTTCTATCGAATCTCCCTCTTTCTCTATCATTTGCTTCAACTTCTCCTCAACCCTCGGTCCAGCACTCACTCTAGTCACTCTTTTACACTACATACGGCAACTCTACTTCCAGCGGATAACAGAACAGAAACAGGGAAGGGGGAACTTATCGCGTCTTTATTGTTTGGGAGTTCTGTAAGCTCCAACACTCTCTTGCTCGAGTATTTGGATTGGCTGACACATACGGTGTACTCCAGTACAGTAACCTAGTATCCAGGCCTATCCCTATCCTTGCGTTCGACTCGGCTCCCCTCCCCTCTCTCTCCTCTTCGACGCGACTTCTCCTGATTTTTACCCCTTGCGATGGCGAGTCCGCTCCTACAACCGTCTCCTAACCTACCGACATGGGGTTGTCACTCTCCTGGAGCTATGAGTAACGTCCGGGACCTCCTCAAAGAACGAAGAAACACGGCTTCCCCTCTTCCTCCTCCTTCGCCAGGGTTGAGTGAATCGGGTTTCTCAACTTTCGTCGATTCCCCTGCGACGATACATTCCCCGATCTTCAATTTCGCACACCATCATCAATTCGACGACGAACCTTCTACGCCGGAACAACACAGAGATCGATTCGATGAAGGAGACAGCAGTTTTGATTCTTCGCACAACACTCCTCCACCTCCTCCTCTCCCTCTTCCGAATCACCCTCCTCCTCGACTCGGGATCACGACAGATCTCGACGACAGACTCGCAGAACCCCGCTCTCCTCAACTTCCAGCTTCTCCGAGCAACAATACCGAAAATTTCTCGGATTGTTCCCCTTCGCCTTCGATCGCCTCGGTTCGAATGGCCAAAGTCGCGTTGGTTCCTCATCGACGTAATTTTGCGCCATACGATCACTCTCGACTCAGTGCCGCGTCAAGCATGCTGTCGGGATCAATCGCGGCGAACGACCTTGAGGAACGCGAACAGGAGGAGGAAGAGGAGGAGGACGACAGATTCCGCGACAGCGCGAGGGAAGAATGGACAGAGGGAGCACTCGAACAATCAAGCTTCGTCGAAGACCTACCGAAAGACCTCGCAAAGATCATGTCGGCCCGGTATCAACCAACAGAAGACGGAACGAAAACTCCCGTCCCTACCTTTTCCTCGAATGGCGGACGACTCCCAACTCTCCAAGTCCCTCGTAGGGTCTCTCCTCCACCTGCTCAAGTTCCGACGAAGATGCAGAAGAGTGACAGTCAAGAGTCTGAACTGTCGAACGAATCTTGGAAAGAAGATCTCGACGCCGCGGTGAAACATCTCGAATCGGATCCGAACCTCAAACCGGACGCTGATGCGATGCAAAGAATGAAGAGTATCCTCGGTGAGCTATGTCGTCGTTCTCTTACGTGTTGCCGAGCTAACAACGGATGATCTCGGAGCAGGTCCGAAACTAAAAATGGTCAGCAAAGCTCCTTGGGATTCTGACCTCGGCGACGACGAACCCCTCGCCTCTGCGCTTCCTTCGACATCCTCTAACGCTCTCCCCTCTCGTCGATCGAACGATATCCTGAGCCGACATACTCCTTCTCCTTCGAACCCTTCTCCAGCCACGGCGTCGAAACCTTCGAAAGAACGGAAAGAGAATGTCAAACCCGCCAAGTCTCGAGCTCGAAGCTTCAGCGTCCTCACCTCGCGCAAGAACAACAACAGCACATCGGCGGAAGAGGTTAAAGAGCGAGAAGAAGCGTTACAAGGTCTCGGTCTCGGATTGAGTCAAGTCACGAGTACTCCTGTTCCCGAATCGCCCTCGAAGCGTTCCTTGAAAGGTCTCGTCAAGTCGTACTCAGGTCTACCGTCGTGCGATTCCTACTACGATCTCACGACTCGAGCAAAGTCTCAACTCGATTTCTCGGGTCGTCGACATGGCTCCGCGGAGGAGATCGTTTCGCCAGTCGTCACGATCGTCTCGGAACGACAACGAGTCGAAGCGGGTCAATTGAGAAAGTCTGCTCGAGCTCCGCCTCCCGTCACTTTCGACCTCGTTTCGGCTCAAAACATCCCTCGTTCAGCTCCTCCAACCGTTTCGACTTTCGCCCGTTCCGAATCTCATGCGAGTCTGATCGTTCGACGCCCTTCTCCGCATCCTTCGTCTTCGATGGCTTCTCTCACGACGAGCTCGGGCCCTTCAACTCCTAGCGCTCTCATCCCTGCTCCACCTTCACCGACTTCTCCCGACGCAACGAGAGGAGGATCTTACTTCACGGCAGTTCCAGGAGGAGGAGGAGGAGGAGGATCGAGTCAATCTCCGACCGCACCTTACAGCTTTGGTCACCATTTGATCTCACTCGAAGAGGCACGACATCGAGACACGGAGAATCGACGCAAAGTAACGCCTCCATCGAGTCGACTCCCCGGTCACGATTCTCTGTCCTCACTGTCGAGCAAGGCCCGAACTCGCGAATCAACCCTCGAATCAGTCGGAACTCGGAAACACTCGACGACACCTCCCGCTCTACAGTCAAGCAACTCTTCTCCAGCGACGACGGTCTCTTCCTTACCGACTCCTAGATCGCTCAAGCTGAAGAAATCTGGCTTCCTGAAGCGAATGATGGGAGGATCAGACAAACACGACCGATTCGAAGTCCCTACCCCTGTTCCAATCCTCGATTCGTCGTCTCGTGTCAGTCATTCGGAGGAAGTCCGAACGGTCCTCGCATCGAGCGCGAGCATTCCCTCCCTCAACTCTGTCAGCGTCAACTCGGTCAGCGCTCCATCGAGTCTATCGAAAGCCACCGGAGTCACAGCTCAACCTCTTCCACCTTCCCCGAATCCTACTCCGACTCTACCTACATCATCGAGTCGAGTCGCATTCGGTCCAACTCCGCTTGCAGATCCAAATCAACGAATTCGAAAAGGAGGTTTCGTCGCTCCTTCTCTCTCGCTCCGACCCGTATCGATGGCGTTCTCCGCAGGACTTCCCTCTGATTTCCTCGCGAACCTCGCCGCGGCCGAAACTGCAAACAACGCCTCGAACCTCGCTTCTTCCTCCGAACCCGTCATTTCTCCAAACGCTCCTTCGTTCAAATCGGCCGTTTCGAATGCTTCCGCCTCCGTCTTCGACGAAGCCGTCCTTTCACCTTCGGCTCTTCCGATCACCCCTCTCACTCCTACTTTCCCGCTTTCGCCCCTCGCATCCCCTGGTCCGAACGATAATTTCGCGACGAAATACGTCGCGCTACAGGAAGAATACGGTAAAGCGAAATCGAACTGGAAGACGCAGCAATGGGAACTCGAATCTCAGATTCGGTCGTTACAGATCGAACTGATGAAATCGAAAGAGGAGAAACAAAAAGATGATCAAACTGCCTCGGACTCTTCTGATTCGGACAAGGTGAGCTCTCTCTCTTCCCTCTGTCTCAGAGTGTGGGCTGTGGCTGACGTCGGTGGTGTGTAGTGCTCGGCTTGTGGAGCTTCGAAAGTGAACAACTTGGCGACTCCTTCAGTTATCTCCCGTCCCCGTTTCAAGGTAAGTCATTTTTCGCTCGTTTACGACTGGGCTCATGCTGATTCTCTTCCTCCTCTCTACAGGGCCAAGCTGGAAATGGTACCCTCTTCGGCTCAGCTTCCGTAAGTCCTACTCTCTATTTCATCTCTCGTTTCTTCATTGGCTGACTTCCTCTACTCTCGATCAGGGCATCAACGCCTAGCCTCATATCTATATACCCTCTCATCTGTTCCTCATTCATTCTGTAGCTAGTCGTTCTCATTAGTTCATTGATTCTGTGTCGATACCCCCTCCATGAGCTTTCATTCTTCGTTCATATTTATTTTATTCACCTCCGTTTTCGGTTCTATATATTTGTTCGTTGACTCGTTCAGTTTACCCCCTTGATGTCGCTTGCTGTGAAGATCCCCTTTGACACTGCTCACTTCGCCGGCAGTCCGTCTTATAACAAGGAGCGTGCGAGAGAATCGACTTTTCCTTTTGAGCTCTCTCTGACGGTAAACGCGCGAATAGACCGCCGAGCTGTCACTGACTTCAACTAGACAGTGAGTGATTTCTCACGCTGAAGACTGAGAAACAATTCGACAGACAGAACGGAATTTTTTCTTTTTCACTGTGACTGAGATCCACACTTCGGAAAACGAAGAACGAAAGGAACGAGTAAGGAACGAGGAACTTCAGACGGGGGTTAGGTACGAAAGAAGGCGGCAACATAGTTGAGTACAACAAATACTAGGGAGAGAACTAGGGAAACCGACTGTAGGGAGAAGAAGAGGTAAGAGGAGGGTGGAGGGAGTAAAATTGTGACAACAAATTTTATAGGTAGGGAGGGAGGGTTTGCGATTCATCGTGAGGCGAGACGTCACTGCAAGGAGAGAAGGACGTCGACGTATAGAAAGAGGAGAGAGGGTATTATGCGGAGAGGGTAGACTTCATCCGAGACGAGGAGAGGGAGAGGGAGCAACGACGAAGAAAGAGAGGTTTTTGCGAGAGAGAGAGAGAATCGTTATAGTACGGATCGGGGAATATCGTTGATTGAAGTTTTAGGAATCGACTCGATCGGACAAGTTGAGGAGGAGAGTTGCGAGACAACGTTTGGTGACCATGTCGCCTTTGAGGAGGGGGGAGAAAGTCGCGTCTCGGAGGGGTTCGGGGAGACAAGCTCGGAGGGCTTCTCGAGCGCTGTACGGTAACTCGACTCCGCTATCAGTTCGCCTGCCTTTGGAGTCGAATAGAAAAGAGGAGCGAGGATCGTACCGTAAGTTATCACTCAATCTCAAATAACACCTCACGACGTGTTTCAACAACCTAACCGCTTGAGTCTCGACCAGTTGTTGAACCATATTACTCAACACGGTTCCAACCGCATAAAACCTTTCATAAGTTTGACAGATGTATCCCAATCCCATCTCGTCCAACAAAATCTTCTGTACGATGAAAATCGCGACAGTTTTCGATAACTCGGAACCAGTTTCCATGATTCTCAAACAGAGAGGGATGATTTCGGTTGAAAGGAGGAAATTGATCACGTCGGAATTATCGTTTTGTTTCACGAGAGCACCGATCACTCCGAGAGAGGTGAGACGGAGGTATTCGAACGGACGGGTTTTCGAAGTCGTGTTGAGGAAGGGATAGAGGAAGAGCGGGATGTGAGCCGAGAGGAAGAGGGAGCGGGTATCGTTGTGAGAGGCGACGCATTGAAGGAGTGCGAGAGCGTTGCAGACTCGGTTCGAGGCGTGAGCGGTGAGAGAAGGAGGGGCGAGGAGTGGATAGACGGAAACGATCTCTTGTAGTAAAGCCGACATGACACCTACAGAGAGAAAGCGCGAGACGAAGTTAAGCTCGAGAAACGAAAGAGAGTAGCGGAAAGTCAGAACTGACCGAACGAATGCCAGAGGACTAGAGCGAGATCGTCCCATTGTTCACGTTTCTTACTCAACTCCAACAAGGCGGCTTCACGAGTGTTCGGGTTCATCAAATCGACGATCAAGTAATAAACTTTTTCGTTCTCACTTTGAGCTCCGGGGATACTTCCCGGTTGAATTAACGAACTCGTGATCAACGGAGCGCTCTGTAGGAGTAGTTTCCCACCTCCTGTCGCACCCGTTCCAGTTGAGAGTCCTCCCGCTGCTCCGTTGGGTAATCCAGGAGTTTCCGATCTCGACAAAGGGGCGATCGAACTCGCTCGATTGTGTCCTCCTCCTCCTTCGCCTAATCCGTTCATGGCGTTGACCGCGGCGGAAGAGACGATAACACCGGAAGGAAGTCCCGGATTGTTGATCGATTGAGAAATCGAAAGGGGTAAATGAGACGAAGAACCTCCACTGTTCTGATCTCCTCGGTTACTACTGTTCTGTTGCCAAGGGTCTCCCATCTGGTTCGAGTGATCTTGTTGTTGTTGATGAGAGGGAGGTGGTGGTTGAGGTCGACTGTTGAGCGCCGACAACAACGCTGAAGTGTTGCTCATCTTCTTGAATCGTTTCGACTAGAGTCGTTCACTAACGAGTAAGTCGGAATGGGTGCGTGTACAAAGTGGAGAGAAGAGAGAGGTCGACGAAGAGAGAACGAATCGCAGGGTAGAAGGAGAAAAGGAGGAGGGAAAGGCGGAAGGGAGAAGGAGAAGGGGAGAAGACCACTCGAGCCTAGTGTCCTTTCGCACTGAGAGTGTGTTGAGTAGGAGCGAATCCGAACTCTGCGAGTTGAAGTAGAGCAATTGCGATTCAAGCGTATTCCGAACTACAAAAGTCAGAATTTCAGAAACCTCTCTCGAAGGAATCGCTAACGATTTTTGCTCTCCACCTCTGGTCACCACCCCTTCTCTTTTCTTCCACAGTTTGTAAGGCCCAATCATCAGTACATTCAGCATTCGACTTATCAGCGCAAACAGAACGGCATTCGAGACAGGAGAGAGGGAGGAGAAGTGGAAAAAGGCAGGGACGAAAAATGATTTACAGGGATGATTACACACGACACACGGAACCAGGAGAAAGGGCAGGCGGTAGAGTGGATTCAGAGCGAAAGATTGAACGGAAGTATGAGGACTAAGCGAGGGAACGGGACGTGTAGTCAGCAACCTCACTTCGGACACTGTCACTCGAGTCGAAGTCTCTCTCACACATTGTTGCTGATCAATCTCTCTCTCTCTCTCTCTCTCCCTTTCTCTCCACTTTTCCTTCTGTCTCTCTCTCCTTTCTGTACCACTACTCAAACAACAAACTACAGAACAATGGGTGAGTTACTCTCCTTACTCGAAACCTCATGCAGCAGGATTACCAATCTCATAACGCAACTCGATTCGAAACAGGACGCCGACCCGCTCGTTGCTACCGCTACTGCAAGAACAAGCCCTACCCCAAGAGTAGGTACAACCGTGGTGTTCCCGATGCCAAGATCCGAATCTTCGATCTCGTACGCTTCCTGACGACTCTCTACGTTCTCTCGGCGATTGAACGGCGTGACTAACGAAGGATTTGTTGGCGTAAACAGGGAAGGAAGAAGGCCGGAGTAGACGAGTTCCCCTTCTGGTGAGTCGAGAAGTGTTTTCATCTCTCTCTCTCTCCCGGAAGTGCTGAAAACGTTCCGACTTGACAGCGTCCACCTTGTCTCGAACGAGTACGAACAAATCTCTTCGGAAGCCCTCGAAGCTTCGCGTATTTGCGCCAACAAATACGTCGTCAAGACCTCCGGAAAGGATTCGTTCCATCTCCGAGTTCGTGCTCACCCTCACCACGTCATCCGTGCCCACAAGACCTTGTCGTGCGCTGGTGCCGATCGATTGTCTTCGGGTATGCGTGGTGCGTGGGGTAACGCCGTCGGAAGGGTCGCTCGTGTCAACATTGGTCAAATCATCCTTTCGATCCGTTGCAAGGACTCGAACAAGGCTGTCGTCATGGAGGCTCTTCGTCGTGCCCAATACAAGGTACATACTCTCTCCTCTCCCTTGCTCGATCGGTAACGGAGCGAAAACTGACCCAACTTTCCGCAATTGCAGTTCCCTGGACGCCAAAAGATCATCGTTTCGAAGAAGTGGGGATTCACCAGCCTTTCGCGTGAAGAGTACCTCGAGAAGCGTTCGATCGCCCAAAAGGACGGAGCGTACCTTCAATTCGTCAAGCCCCACGGTCCCCTCGAAGAGAACCTTCGTCGTCTCGACCGTATCGGTGCCTAAACGTACACACAAACAACCACACCATCCTTTCCTCGTCGATGTCTCTTTAGTTACAGGCGCTGCCGGGGGATAGGAGTAACTGAGTTGGGTCGTGTGTGTGACGGGCGAGCGAAGTAAGGAGGAAATTAAGGGAATTCTTTTAGCGGATTGGTAGTTTCTCTCCCTCCTTTTTTTCTTTTTTCTTTGTTTGTCAAATCCATTCTTTTGTCACTTTGAGACGCTGTATCATCGAGGCTGGCGCTAGAGAGAGTCCCCTTGCGAAAGAGGTCAATGAGATTTTCGAAAACTTGCGATCGCGAAAGTTTTGAGATTTTGCGATTCTCTCGTCCGCCACATCTCTCGCTCTCCACCTCTTCACGATGGGCTCACAAGTTGTCAGATCAGCATTCAAGCAAGCTGCCACGCTCTCGTCTTCGAGCGTTCGCCCTGCCTCGATCCTTCCTTCATCAATTCGAACTTATTCTTCGACTCCCTCTTCCTCCTCTCCCACTCCTGCTCCCAATGCTTCCGAGCCTCACAACAATACTTCTGCATCAGCACATCGCCCTACCCTTACTCCCCAACCGACAAACTTGCCCGGTTCGAATCTTCCTTCGGCTCACCCAACTCGTTACTCTCCTTTCACCGTCTCGATCGTGACGAAACTCGCGAAACTGTTCGGATATCACTCTCAGACTTCGACGGCTATTCGTACGACGAGTGATTATTACGATCGATGCGCTGAACGAGGTGAAATTGAAGCTCCGTTTTGGTATGAAGGTAAGGCTCTCTCTTCTCCCCTCTCTGCCTCTCTGCCTCTCTTTGGAGTCTTTCACTGATTCGATACGGGTTCTACTAGAGTGCTCTCTACCACCTTCGTTTCAAACTTGGTTCTCGATCACGACTTTGCACGTTTGGCTCCTCTCTGTTCGATTCCGTTCCCTCCCTTCTCCTCTCGGTCACACCTACGTCCAAGAATTCATCAATCACATGTTCATCGACATGGAACTTCGAATTCGAGGTCCTTACGCTGTCACTCAAGGGAGGTTGATCAAAGGATACATGAAAGACATGTTGGAACAATACCATGGATCGATCGCGGCCTACGACGAGGGTTTAGTGAGAGGGGATGCCGTTTTAGCGGCGGCGTTGTGGAGAAACATGTTTGGAGGTGGATGGGGAGGAGTTGGGGGAGTTAAAGGAAAGAGAGCTCCGAAAGCTGGTGAAGCTCCGAAATTAGGTCCGAATCCTCTTCAAGTTGAAGCGACTGGTCCTACCTCCTCGACAGCACCGGCAGCAGAATCAACGAACGTAGCTTCAACCTCCTCGTCGGAACCTCTCGCCGTCGACCCGATTCAAGCGAAACTCCTCAAAAAAGGAGCCGACGCTTCCTCCGTCTTCACGACCGATGCTCCTCTCATCGACCCCAAAACCGCCGCTGCGATCCCTTTGAACCCTCTCTATCCAGAAGATCCCGATTTGGAATTCGTGCAGAGTTTGGAGAAGATCGTAAAATGGGTTAGGAAGGAAGTTCAGAGGTTGGAAAGGTTACCGGATCAGGTCGTTATGCAAGGGTTGAAGGAGGGAAAGGGTCCTTTGGTAGATTTCACGAGGATCTAAAGGGAAAGAGGATTGATAGGCGAAAATCTACATATCTTTTGCTAAAAATCGCATTCACCTTTCGCAAAACTCGTCCTATCGAAGAGATGTGGCTTCTCAAGAGATGCGCGGACAACTGCACAAGAGAGCTTTTCAACTAGACAACCCCCTCCTGTCTAGCCCCCAGCACGAACCACGTTCGGTCACATGCATTGTTCTTCATTCCCCTTTCTCCAATTCCACTTCGACCCTCCTCAATCTTCCTCCTCCCCACTCCGCATACTTCCTCACGAACCCCAGGAAAGGTCCCAGCAACGTCTCCGGGAACGTCACTCTCGTCAACGTGAGCGCTTCGATCGATCGTGGCAACGTATATCGTGGAAGGGCGAGAGGTTCACGGGTTCGGTGGTTGTGGGCGAGGAGCTTGGGGGTAAAGAGTTGGAGGAATGGGGCTTGCGGGAGAATGAGGACGCGGAGGGAGGAGAGGAACGGAGAAGGAGGGATGGAGGTGAGAGCACTTGAAATGAGGGAACGTGAATGTCAGTTCCGCGAGTGCAGGCGGAAAAGAGTAGCGAGAGGAGACGTACGCTTCGACTAAGGATTGATCGATGTTCTCGTTATCGATTTCGAGCGAAACGAGACTCGGGAAATGAGAGAAGAACGAGGGTAGTTGAGACCGGGCGTAAGGGGAACAATCCGAGAGCGTGAGAGACCGTAATCGAGGGAATCGGAGATCGGACACTTCTGGATACGATGCGATCGATAACCGAGACAGCGTAAGGTGTTCGAGAGAATCTGTCGGGAGCGAATCAATGTGAGCGAGCTCATTCGAAACACGCATTGAAAATCGAGAGATAGTCCTGTTCGCACCTTGTACACCTTCAAGCCAGTCCGCACAGAAGAACGCTCCTGTATTTCTGTCCGGTCCTTCGAGACTAATCCGTCTCAACCTCGTGCATTGAGAGCAAAACGTTCGAATCGCTTTTCTCCATTCCTTGCCTCCTCCTCTCTTTCCTCTCGTCGTTCCTGCCTCTCCCGTCCATTCTATCTGTAGCTCTTCTACTTGTGTCCGTTTCCCCGATTCATCGAACGCGTAGAATCGAGAGAGGCCGGCAAGTTGTTGAGGTGAATCGACTTGAAGGACCCGGAAGATTTCCCTTTGTGCGATCTCATTGAACGCGGTCGAGACGAGACGCAAGCTCGCAAGGTACTGAGTCCTCGAGAAGCTTGAGCGAGCGCTGTGAGGTTCTAAAGAGGCGAGTTGGATGATCCGAATCAATAATTCTGTCGGTAGCGTCTTGCGAGGTATTTCTTCGGCGTGAGGGTCATCTGTGACATCCTCTGATGATGTAAGGGCTTCCACTTTGGCAGTCGAATCGATGGGGAACGAGGTCGAGGGCCAAAAAGGAAGATGATCGATGAACTCTCCTTTCCCTCTCGCATTCCAGCCAAGTCTCTCGAACCGCTCGTATAGCAAAGCATGGCCACCGAACTACCTCCCACATCCACCGCCGAGCCGACTCTGCCTCCGAATCAAGCTCCCACCGCTCCGACTCCGAATCCCTCGAAACCTTCGAAAACCGCACGAGGTAGACCTACAGACGACCCCGATACACGCTGGAGCAAAACTCTAAGCTATATCCTTCGACATGGAGCTGCGAAAGAATCCCTCACTTTGAGGGAAGATGGGTTCGTGAGAGTTCAGGATCTCGTGAGCTTCTCCCTCACCTCAGCGTAGAGAAGTTGGGAGTGCTGACGGGTAGGGTTGGGTCACAGTTAAGGAGACCGAAATTAAAGGGATGTGATCTCGAAACTTTGGAGAGAATCGTTAGGGAGAACGCGAAACAGAGATTCACGATGCGACCTGAACCGACTGGATCAGAAGGGAAAGAAGAATTGTGGATTCGAGCGAATCAAGGTCATAGTGTCGCAGTACGTTATTCTCTCTATCCCTCGCTCGATAAAGGAGAATTGACGCCTTCGAGAGAGAGAAATAGGTCGAAGCGCTCGAATTGAAACGGGTTGAGACAGCAGATCAAGTACCGTTAATGGTTCACGGTTCTTACTACCGCTTGTGGCCTCAGATCGGTAAGTTCGAGGTCGGACGAAGCTCACTCGTTGAGAGACTCGGTATACTTAGCTTCGTCGATTTTCGAGTTTGCAGAAAAAGAAGGATTAAAAGTAATGACTCGGAACCACATTCACTGCGCCGTTGGTCTGCATGGGGAAGAAGGCGTGACGAGCGGTAAAGATCTCTCTATTGTCACTCAAAGGTGCCACCCTGATGATGGCGGCATTCTCTAGGTATGCGAGCGAATTGCGATCTCTTCATCTATCTCGACGTTCCCTCTCTGCTCTCCGGTGCGTCACGGTCTTCTCTACTGTTTGGCAAGAGCGAAGGAGTGCTGAAGGTCTTTCGTACGCAATTAGACGGTATCCCGATTTTCACTTCCTCGAATCAAGTCGTCCTCACAAGCGGGATCGATGGGGTTGTACCGCCAAAGTACTTTGCGAAAGTAGTGAGAAAGTCTGGGGAAGTGTTGGTACCCTCGACAGCATGAAACGAGGCATGACCAAGACCAATCTGTCGTTCTGAGCGAATTTTTGTGCAAGGTGAGATGCGTCTCTCTTTCTTGACCCTTGCTCTCGATTTCTTCAGATGAGCATCAAGTACTAAGCCTTCTGCCGATGGGGGTTGGCAGCGTGCCATCGAGAACGCTTTCAGGATATTTCGCAGCGCTGCGAAATATCCCCGGTCAAACGAGCGACAGCCACGTTATTCTGTCTTGATCCTGGGCCGAGCTGATTCGAAAGAACAAAGAGGAAACCGAGTATCGAAAGGATCCCTCGGCGTTCTTGAGTTTTCTTCGCACCTTCCTCGATTCTTCTGTTCTTTCGTCTCGATCACAACTCTCCATGCACTCGCCAGCTCTTCGTTTGAGTACTTGGACTTAACATTGCTTGATTAACTAGCCATTTAGACCATTCGAGACGGTTCATCCTCGAATTCGATTCGAAAAGGAGAAATGGCTAGAGGTGGCTGGAGCTTGAGTCGCGAATTTATCTCGCTTTGTTCTTCATGCATCTTCTCTCTCTTTAGCTGGCTTGCTTCCATACCGTTCACTTTCGACCTTCTACGCTCACGCTCTACCACCTCGTTGTCGATCCGCGTCGTTATCGTCGCCGTTTGACCTTTGAATCTCGCGAAAACCCTCAGTGAGCCCGGTTCCTCTTTCCTTTCGCTCCCTTTGTCGCGATCCTGGGCGCTAGTTTGCTGACTATCTCGATCTTGACCGACAGGTAGAAGCGCTCGTCTTCGAACCCTCTCTACCTCTTCTCTCTTCCTTTCTTTCCTCAGAGGCTGGTCCTCCTTCAGTCCCTTTTCGACTTTCTACCCGTACATTCGACATGCACACTTCGACGTTGACCGTCCTTTCCCTCGCCTTCTTGGCTACTCTCTCCCCGGCGCAAGTCGTCGCAAGAAGAGCGAAATCTTCCTCCTCCTCCTCCCTCTCGCGTCGCTCTCCTGAGCCCAACCCCGCCGCTCAAGGTCAGAAAGCTCCTCCAGTCCCGAAGACGATGTCAAAGAAATCATCGCGCCGGCGTCGACGTTCTTCAGTTCCCGCTTCTTACTCGAATTCAACTTCTTCCTCTTTCGACTCTCTCGACGCTCCCCTCGTCAAACAACGTCAAAAGCGAACTCGAACCAACCCGAAACCTCGACGAGTCCCCGTCAATCCGAAATTCGCGAAACGTAGTTCGACTCCCTCGGTATCGTACTCTCTCGCGCAAGAATCTCTCGGAGGTTACAGTTTCTTCGACAATTGGGACTGGTTCACTTATCCTGATCCGACCCACGGTGCGGTGGATTACAACGGGATGCAAGATTCGTGGGATCGAGGGTTGGTTTACGTACCAGAACCGGCACGAAACATGACGGTGATGCGAGTCGACTCGTGGACGGATCTTCCTCTAGGAGCGCTTCGGAACTCTGTTCGAATCTCTTCGAAGCAAAAAGTCGAATTAGGATCGATCGTACTCGCCGATATCGCAAACATCCCTCATGGACCGACGGTGTGGCCAGCGTTCTGGATGGTAGGAGATAATTGGCCTTACGGGGGAGAAATCGATTTGATCGAGGGAGTTCACGATTCGGTACAGAATCAAATGACGCTTCACACCGCCCCTGGATGTACCCTTACGACTCCCATGCAAGCTTCCGGTGCGATCCTCTCGACCGAGTGAGTCTCCTTTTCGAACTTCTTTCGTGAATTTCAGCACTGACCCGAATTCTCTCGTTAGATGTAACGCGTTCCTCAACTACAATGTCGGCTGTGGAGTTCAAGATACTTCGAGGAACTCGTACGGTACTGGATGGAACGAGGTCGGAGGAGGAGTCTCAGCGACAACATTCGACGAAACTGGAGTTTCAATGTGGAGTTTCCTCGTAAGTTCACGACGCTCTTTCCTTCTCTTCCTGACGACGACACTGACTCGCATCGTCTACAGCGTAACGAAATCCCTGCCGACATTACCGCTGGAAAACCTGATCCTTCGAACTGGGGAACGCCCAAAGCTCGTTGGGATGCGACTTCGTGCGATATGAAGAAGTTCTTCGGACCTCAAAGCCTCGTCTTCGACATCACTCTCGGAGGAGACTGGGCAGGAGCGACTTTCAACGAAGCTGGATATTCGGGCAACTGGCTCGACGCGATCAAGAAAGCTTCGAATTTCGAACAAGCGTTCTGGGAGGTCAACTACGTCAAAGTCTTCAAAAGGGACTCCTGATTCTCTCAACTTCTCTACTCTGTTTACTAGTCGTTCATCCATCGCATGTCTCGCAGTCCTAGTCGTCGTCGTCTCATATAGATTTACTTCGTTTCGTTTCTCTTCATTTGTTGCTCACTCAGTTCTCGCTCTGTCAATCTGTCATGCATCGGTCGGTACCTCTCAACTACTCTCGAGAGTCGCGCAGCCGATGAAGGACGGAGAGAACTGCTCTTAAACATTTTTCAGCAGAGAAAAAAGGAGTCGATCAAAGAACGTGAGATGTTACAAGCAGAGCTGCCAACTGAGGGCGAGAGAGGGAGGATATAATAAAGGAACGAATCAAAATGGAGCGGCAATAGAACGAGTGTATGATGTGAAATCAGAAAGAGGAAAGGAGGAGGAGGGAGGGCAAACATATACAGCTGAGACAGAGAGGAGGGAGAGAGGGATAAAAGAAACGACATTCGTATATCAGTCGCGAGAGAAGGAAAGAGAGAGAGAATGGGAAAAGAAAGAGGAAAAATATGTCGGAGGAGAAAAGACGAAGAGACAGAGAGAAGGGAATATACAGTCTAGTACGAAGGAGACTGGTGTTGATGTGGGTATGAGAAGAATGAAGGCTGAGCAGGTGATTCTCCGTAGTTAGGCGCGAAACCTTGCGATGGTTGAAGCTGTTTGTGATCCGGAGGAGAAAACGCCTTCGGATAACTTTGACTCGAAGGAGAATTCGTCGTTGGATTTGTACTGTTTCCTCCTCGACTGTCACTTCCACTGCCCGGTCGAGATTCTTCTGACCCGGAACTGATCATGACGTGCTTCTTCGGCGGTTGCAGTGGAACAGGAGTCGCTGAACTCGAAGATGCATCTCCTCCTCCTCCTTTCTTCTTGCCGTCGGCGGCTTGAGCTTGCGAACGAGCTTTCGACCATCGAAGACCACACGCGTTGCATAGAGTTTTCGGTCCGGTAGCTGAAGAGGAATCGAACGAAAGTCAGTATCGATCAGAGACTCAAAAAAGAAACGGTTTTGGACTTACGTCCAGACCTCCACTCTGCTGAACTCGTTCTTCCACAATTCGCACAGGCTCGAGGAGCATTGCCTCCTTTCACTGACGAAGCGGATTTCACCGATTCTTCCCTCTTTCGTTTCATCGCCGACAAAGCTTCCTTTTCTTCCCTCAGTTTCTTGTTCGTCAACCTCATCTGATGCAATTCGAACTGCCAACTCGTTCCTCGGGTAACGTTCAACTCGTCGAAGACGTTGTCCGAGTGAGCGTTAGGCGATCCGAGAGCTTTGAACGTCGAGGGAACGGCTGAGAACGAAGATCCAGCGGGTGAGGTCGTCGAAGGAGCACTACCTCCAGACGCTCGACCTCCGAATGCTGGAAGGGCGAGGGTGACGGGTCCAGTCGTAGCTCGTGCAGGAGTCGGAGTCGAAGTCGAATCAGAGAAAGATTGATTCGCGGCTTTCGAAGGCATCAACGGTGTCCGTCGTTTACTCATCTCGCTCGATAGGAGGTTGATTTGGGCGATGACCGAGACATTCTTCTGACCGACGGCGGGAAGAGCTGGAGGAGCGGGATGATCTTCCTGATCCGTTCGAGCCGGGTAGAAATGAGTAACGACGTCGACAGGTCCATTCGGTCCAACGAGTTGATGTTGAACTTGAGACGGAGTACCTTCGGCGGCCGTAACGAGGGCTCGCATGACTCCCGTAGCGTCCTTCTGAGGTGAGAGGTCGACGAAAGATTTCCCGACGACGTCGAATTTCGGGTCGGATCCGAGAACGTTTGCCGCTGATCGAGTCGCCGTGAGGAAGATTCCGTCGACGCAGACTTTCGCCCAGAACTCGTTCTCTCCCATTCCTCCCGCTCGCTCCAAGTCTTGCCACGACATCTTGTAAACTTCCCTCGGTCTTCCACTGAGGATGACGCACTTCCTTCCCTTTCCTTGTTCGAGATGAAGTCGTCCAGAAGCTTCGAACCACATGTATCCCGAATGCTTCCGTCGGATTCGATAAACGAGGTTGACACTCGCATGATTCGAAGCTCCAGCGTCTTTGAGTTCGCGTTGGACTGAGACGATGTCGGAAGGGTGACAGAACGAGGCGAGAGTCTTGCCGAGTAACTCGCTCGGTTCGTACTCGAGGAGATTTCGAGCGGCGGGAGAGACGTAGAGAAGAGCACCTTTGAGCGAAAGAACGTGAATGAGGTCGTCCGACTGAAAACAGGAAGCGGGAGTCAGCACCGGCAGTCTTGAGTGTGGAGAAGAGTAGTGAGAACTTACTTGATCAACCATGAGCCTCATGAACTGCTTCCTGATCGCATCACTCGAGACCGAAGCCAATCCATGTTGCGCAACGAGATCGATAACTTCTGAAGGATCCGTCGTCGAAACTTGTTCCCTGACCGATTGAATCGACATGGTCGAATCGGGTTTCTCGAGTTGATGAGGATGATGCGACGAAGAAAAACCGAGAGCCGCTTCTTCGAGTTGTTCGATCGCGCTCGCGACGTCGGCGCTCGAGAGGGAAGGATTCCTCGCTATTGTCGCATGAACAATCGAGTAGTTGACGACGTAGGAACCGTTCGTCGTCTTGTCGAGAATCGCCGCCGGTTGATCGACCAAATCAACTTGGAATCCGACGATGAAATCGATTTCTCCCGTGTTGTTCCACGAAATCGGGATACACGTGACGAGGTTGATGAACGGTTTCCCTCCTTTCTGGTAGTTGATGAGAGAGACTTGACATTCGTGCAAGTTCTCGAGGTTCGTTCGAAGATGATGAGCGGCGTTCGAATCGGTGTATCGTCGTTTCTCTCCTTTTCGAACAGGTTGATCTCCGGGAGCTTGAAGGAAACGACCTAAGATGACACCCCGAAAGAGTCAGTCACGCCCAACCGAACGAACCGAGGCGAGGAAGAGAGAGAGACTCACAACTTCGTCCGAGGATCTCTTCCTGGTTGTAACCCGTCAACTTGCAGAACGATTCACTAACGTAAATCGACGACAATTCCGGATCCTTCGCGTCTGAGACGATGAACGAACAACTCATATCGATCGAACCGAGGTTGATCACCGGATCTTTCCTTCCAACGACTCGAGCCAAAACTCCAATCAAATCGAATCCGGAAGCCGAGTAAAGGGAAGTTTGACCGAGAGGGGTAGTCGCGACGGTAGAATTCTGTGACGGTTGAGGAGCAGGCGGAGGCTGAGGTTGAAGTTCCGGAGGTCGATGAGAGTATCCTCCTCCTTTCGCGATCGACCGTTGTCTCGCGCGGTAACTTTCTGGAGTTGGTGTCGTCGTCGCTGAGGGTGCTTCGATCCCGTTCGCGAAGCCAGAGAGTGATCCTTCGTTGAGAGAATAAGCCATATCGGCCGGAGTTTCGTACATGTCGAACGTGGGTCCCGCAGTCGCTTCATAAGGGGGATTCGATTGGTAGGAAGGGAAAGAGGTAGGGACGGGAGAAGAGAAATGAAGGTTCTGATGAGGGTGATGAGAAGCGGAAGAGAAAGATTGACGAGGAGAGACTTGAGGGAGTCGAGCAGGGTAGGAGAACGCGCGCATCGGCATGTCGGGGATCGAGTTTCTCGTCGAACGAGGGACTGCCGAAGCGACGGGAGGGTGAAGTGGTTGTTGTTGTTGATGACTTGAACCGCTCGAACTTCCTCCGATTTCCATCGTGGTCGACAAACCGGGTTGAGCAGAAGAAGGCGTGATCGAGATACTTCCAGCTCGTAACCTCGCGAACGCCTCTGCGGCACTCGTCGTACGGTATTGCTGACTGTGATTTTTCGCCATCCTCGATTCTAATCCGGTCATACTCGTCGCCCTCGTCGGTCCTCCGCTCATTCCCATTCCCACGTCGAACGAAGCCGTTCGCGCGATCGCAGGTGACCCAACGACGTTCGATACACCACTCAGATCGTAATCCATGTCCATCGTCGCGGCCGGGTTGACACTTTGACCTCCTCCCATCGATTCGTAGAAAGAAGTCGAAGAAGCTGGGTAATCCATCGCGCTGTTCGAGTTGTCCATCACTCCCGAAGCTGAATACGAAGTTATCGGACTATCGTGGACGGATTGAGCTGTAGAGTGGTAGGTGCCTCTTTCTTGTTGCTGTTCTTGTATTGCCGCCCTGAAGGCAGAGTTGAACGGTTCGTCGTTCGTCGGTTCGTAGTTGCTCGACGTTGACTGGTTCAACGAGTGGTCGGTGTAACCACCGAAATCGTTCCAACGATGTGACATTGGAGACGAGAGGGGTTTTTCACTGCGTACGTGCGAGGGGTCAAAGTGTCAACGCGAGACTCGACGCAGAAGAGAGGCGGAGGAACCTACGTCGGGACGACTGAAGAATATAAAGGAAGGGTTTCGCAGGTTTTCGAGTCTGTGTATTCTTCCGAAATCGAGAGTTTCTCTTTGGTTTTTGATCCGAAGTGATTTCTTTCGAGCTTTCTAAATTTGTGTTTTCCGAAGGGAACGTCGGCGTCTGAAGGACAGTGATCTACGAGTCAGCCTGGCGAATAGACAGATGAGAGGAGGTGAACAACTCACAGCGATATCGGACGCGCTTATTGTTCCCGGGGGAAAAAGATAGAAAGGAAAGAAGACCTCTTCTTCCTAAAAACCTAGTCGAATCTCAAGTTCGAGAAGGGGATGTAATAGACTCTTCCGACTGCTTAACCCACCGGGAGTTGACAGTTGTGAGAGAAGTGTTTTCGAGGTGATCGAGTGGAGGTCTGAAGGGAAGAGACGAAAGGGTGAGTTAATCTTGTGGCAATGAATGGGGAACGACCTCGTGCTACATCGCTTCCTTGCATTGTACAACTTCTGCCAACAATGCCCCACCCTAGAGCGTTCGCGAAGTCGAAGGGAAGGAGGACGAGAATGCTTGATCAGATTGGAAATGAACTCACTCAGAGAGGGAGAGAGTGTTGTGTTGACTACGCCGCTTGTGGCTACTTCGAGTTGGAGTCCTCTAGGTTCTGGTTGCGCCTAACGATATCGGAGACGACTTTGAAGAGAGCGAGAGTGGGAACTCTGGTCTCTGTATCCGAGGAGGATGAAGACTCGAAGGGGCTTCAATTGGCGTAGAGTCGAAGGAGAGGGGGGGAAAGTGTAGAAGCGTAGGCTAGCTAGCTTGTTGAAGTGTGTAGTGTAGTTCGTGGTGAACGTAGCAGGCGTGGAGAACTCGAGAAACGAGGGAAAGTTGCGCCGATCCTCAACTTCTCTCTCTCTTCGTGCCTTCGCTCTCCAGCATCAACCTCGATGGCTCTACCTTCGACTGTACTGAGCTCACATCAACCTCATTGTCTGCTGGAACCCCCTCGATCGCCAGCTTCGAGGGAGCTCCTTGCTCTCAGCAACTCACCCTCTTCTTGATTCATTTTGCTTTAATCTCCCTCGTCGATCATACATTTTCCAGAACCGACCGACCAGAACATCCTCTGCTACGTACTGTCGCTTGATCCGAGGTGCGCTTGCTCTCGATCTCGAATGAAAGGAGAGAGACGGTCGCCACTCCGAGTTCTCCGTATGAACTCGTTGCTCCGGAACGCTTTCTTGTACGACTCCTCTGCGCTCACTGCCGAGTCGTGTAAAGGAGGACGGCGTGAACCAATCGTGAACGGCGACCGGCAAGGCTGTCCATCTGATCTGCATCACGTGGAGACTCAGGTACTGTACATCTCTGATCGTCTCTAGTCTGCGATCGGAAACAGGAGTCGCTGCTCACTGCTCAGCTCTGTCATGGAGTGGCTCTGCCTCCCCCCGAGATGCGGCTGATAGGGCGGCTCCTTCAATGTCGAACTCGTGTCTTGGCTCCGTACGTCTTCGTCCACAGTGGATTCGCCCTTCTTCCGCCCTGTCCATGTCCCGGCGTACCTGCTCCGTCTGGCTTCTTCCTTCGTTCAGGTCTCCCGATTGGCTTCCCGACGATTCAGCCGGAGTGTACGAAAGCTTGTACGTAAGTTTGCGACAGCAACGGTCGACAACCTTGCGCCCTCAGCTAGTAGGAACGAGGAGTGATATAACAAATACACAACAAACGCTCGTGATAATCGAGGGAGTAACAACAATTAAGAGAGGGGTATCGAAAGACGAAAATAGTGAAAATGAGCTGAAAACTGATAACACGCGGAAGACATCGCCCAACCACCACGGAAGACTCTGCCTATATTCAGATGGACTCATCCCCCAACCCGCCATCTTCCAATTGTTTCCAAACCCTCTCCAATCCCATCCCGAACCTTTTCTCGCTCCCGACGAAACTCTTCATATTCCTCCTCAACAGACTCGCTACGCACACGCGCGACACAACGGTCAGCTCATATCGTCCACTCGCAAGAGGGAGAAAGTCTGGACGTACTAGATCTGAAAACCCAATTCAATTCTTTCCAAACACACCACTTGATGAACTCTCTCCTTCGTTGAGTCTGCTCGATTGATCGTTTGTCTTGTTCAACCGCAGTCGAGAGTTTGTCAAAGTCGAGGGCGTAGGAGGGCGGAGAAGGGGTCGTCGATTGAAGCAATTCCAACTGGAGAACGAGCTCATCAGCAGCGACTCGCGTACAGTTACCGGAGAGGAATAGAGAGCAGGAAGAAGTCGCTTACCTTGGAGACGTTGGACGAAAGTCGTTTCTCGAGTTTGTCGAGGTGATCGATTCCGAGAGTTGATTGTCGATGAAACAGATCTCTCAGGTTCAAATACAATTCCCGATGCTAAGTCACATCGAATTCTACCGTCAGTTTCCGTCTGATCGACCGTGATACGAAGAGACTTCGAGCTCACCCGTTTCACATCCTCGACGAAACCCTCCAATAACCTCTTCGCACTCTCTTCCTCCTCGTTCGAAATCTCCTTGACACTCTTACTCAAGATGCCCAGTTCCTTCTCGAGCTTCTTCATTTCCCTCGGTCTCCATTCCAGTCCCTCTCCCTGCTCTCCTCCCTCTTCTCTCGGGAGTATCCCATTCACTTTCGCCTCCGAAGTACCCTGTTCAATCTCGACGGCGACTTCTAGACCTTTCGCAAACTTGTCCCACTCGACTGACTGATTCAACCTTCGATGTGCCAATCGATCGACGATTTGACTCAGTTTCGTCCACGTTTCAATTTGGAGCGGGAGGTGCGCTCGGACGGATTGGAGCTTTGCTTCGAGGTTTCGAGGGAGAGAAGAGAGTTGAGAGGAGGAGAGAGTGAGGGTTGTAGATTCTTCGAGGAGGGAATAGTTGGAGGGGTTTTTACGGTAAGAAGTTAGGTCCTGTGAACGACTTCGCACGGCTTAGTAACCTCTTTTCCACCGATTGAAACTAGATAGAAAGCGCTTACTGTAGGTTCATTCAAGAACTTCTGTAAAATCGCATCTTTCCTCACTACTGGATGATTAGTTAAAGAATTCACGAACCTCTCCAACCCTCTCTTCCTTCTCTCCAAGAACCCTTCGTCTTGTCCAATGAAATGACCTTGATACTGAATCGATTTCGGAGGGAGAGTAGGTAAGAGTCGGAATGGGTATCGTTTTAAGAGACAATCGAGTAACCAAACGAAATCAGAGTAACGTCGTTCGACCGAGGATTTCTACCACGTTACATCGAGAAGAAAGGATCAGCTTCAAGTCTGAGAGAAAGGAAACGAATCGAGAGAAGAGCGTACGGCTTGATTAGATGTCAGAATCCATATGTGATGTTTTTGTAAAATCGTTCCTTCCAACTGAGGGCTCAAATGTACCGAACACTTCTCTTGCGGAGGTAACTCCCATTCTCTCGACGTGGTCTCGTCCAGTAGATCACCGTTGTGAGCTTCGTTGAACCCTCCGGAACGGACCAACTGCTCGGAATCAATGACGGAATAATCCATCTCCCTTCCATTCGTCGCTGGTGGTGGCATGTAGTTTCGAAACCCATTCGACGACGAGATGGAAGAAGCGAGAGGAGGCGCGTTCGAGGGAGGAGCGGAAGGAGTGCCGACAGAGTTCCATCCATCGGATGCGTTCCAGCTTTCTTGTCGTGTAAAGCTAGAGGGGATCGTGAACCCCCTCGATTGATCGAACGAGGACATGTCGTTCCGAGGCGAGATAGAGGGGAAAAAGGAGAGAAGAGAGAGCGTCACCGGCTCTTTCGACTCCTGACCGTTCACTCGTCAGACCTGAAGCATGTCGTTCTTCAAGGGCACTAGTACGGATCAGGTGAGTTTGACCAGCAGTTCACTGCCTACTCATCTTCCGAGCGACCTCGTCGAGTTCCCGTTCTTGATCAAAACACTGACTTCTCTCCCTCGCCTAACTCTCTTTACTGGATGATAATACATAGGATCCTCGTTTCAAAGACAAACAAGCGATGCTCCGTAAACGCATGACGTTCCCTCCTTCATTCGATACCAAAGTAAGTCTCGCTACTTTCCCTCTCCGCTGCCACGCAACTGACTCGATCGTGGACTGAGCGCAGGTCGACATGCGAAAGGTAGAGATTGCGGTCATGAAGCCCTGGATCGCGAAAAAAGTGATCGAATTGCTCGGATTCGAAGACGACGTTTTAATCGAATACATCAATTCTCTCCTCGAAGATCCTGATAACCCCGTTCGTTCCTATCTATCCCTCCCTCTCCATTCTTCTCCCTTCTCCCTTCTATCTTTACTGAGACGGTCGGGGTTCGGGGAGTAGATTATCGATGCGAAAAACCTTCAAATCCTCTTGACCGGTTTCCTCGAAAAGAAGACGGCACCCTTCATGGAACACCTTTGGAACTTGCTCCTTTCGGCACAATCGAGTCCGTTGAAAGTACCGCAGGAGTTGTTGGAGGAGAAGAAGAAGGAGATGAGGGAACGAGCAGAGAAGGAAGCGATCGAGAGGAGGAAACAGGAGGAAATGAATGCGGTTAGAAGGAGGGAAATGGAATCGAGAGGAGGAGGAGGGCCAGGGGGTCAGTTCAGAGGAGGACCAGGACAAGGAGGAAGGTTCGATGATAGGGATAGGGATAGACCTCCTCAGTATTCGAGAGGAGGTTACGATTCGGGAAGGGGAGGTAGAGGAGGATACCAGCAGCAACAACGGGGTGGACCTAGAGATGGCGGGTACAGGCGAGGTGGATCTCCGCCGCCCCGAGATCGCGACGACTTCAGAGTGAGCTCACCATTCTTTCCTCCCGAAAAGGCGAAAATTGATCAAATTTCGCTCTTCCAGCGCCCTCCTCCCCGCGGTCGTTCCCTCTCCCGATCCCCTCGCTCTCGTTCTCGTTCTCGTTCCCGGTCTTACTCTCGTTCCATCTCTCGTTCTCGCTCACCGCCTCCTCGCCGTCGTCGAAAATCCTCGACTCCTCCCGCCTCATCTCGCCGAGCTCGTCGACGATCAAGCACCCCACCACCTAGACGCGATCGTGGAGACTACAACGACAGGAGAAGGCGATCTCCTTCGCGTTCGAGATCAAGGTCTCGTTCCCCCCGATCGAGGTCGAGAAGTAGGTCTCGAGAGCGTGAACCTTCATCGAGAAGGGATGGGAAACGTAGAGCGATCTCGAGGAGCAGGAGCCGAAGTCGAAGCAGGAGTAGGAGCGTCAGTAGGAGTGCGAGTCCCCCGCCAGCGAAAAAGAGGGTAGGAGAAGATCGAGTTTCGAAATCTCGTTGGGCTCGCGAAGAAGAATCTGATCAACCCGTTCGTCTCTTCTCTCTCTTTCTGTTCGCCTGATCCGAGCTGACGTTGTGAGGATGAACAGAGGGAACAAAGGCAACCGGAGGAAGATCCGAAATTGAGACAAAGGGAAAATGAATTGAAAGAAGGGTTGTTGAGGAAAAAGGTTGTTGCATCGAGGGGAACGAAAGAGTCGACGACCACGGAAGAGTAAAGAGTAGTCCGGGAAGGGGAAGAGAGGTAGGAAGAAAAGGGATACATGAGAAGGGACTTTGAAAACTTTAGCTCTTCTCGCTAACCATCCATCGCTGTACAAGTTTATTGCATTTTCACATCGCTTTATCATCTCTCGAGCTACGATTTGAGGGTCTTGGGAATCGAAATTCCCGACGAGAACAACTCGCGACTCAACATCGCGTATTGACGCGAGAAACTCTTTGGTCTTGAGAATCGTTGTCCCTTTCTTCCCTCTTCAAAACCTACCTTTCACGACACGCAAAAGGAATCGACTAAGCTAGCCTCATACCCCGAAAAGGATCCGCACGAACCCTCTCTCTCTTCTCTTACGAATTCAATTCTGCAGGAACCCGTTCCTTTCCCATTCCCCCTCACATCACCTTCCGACTACCCATTCAACCCGTCAGATAGAGATGACTCGCTCAAACTCCCTCGACAGTATCACGAGTAGTAGTAACAGCACGCCGAATGGAAGTTCACGCACGTTGAAGAAGAAGAGTTCGTTGGCTGAATTGGCAAAGAAACATTTGAGACGGTTCAAGAGTAAAGGGGATTTCGATTTTGGATGTCAAGGGGATAGTTTACACGAGTCAGAGCAGGAGGGGCGATACGAGGAGGAGGAAGAAGACGATGTGGAAGAGGTCAGTGCATTCCTCCCTCTCCCTCTCCCACTCTCGCTCTCTCGTCTCGGACTGACGCTGAGATACGCCCTGTACAGACGAGACAATCTCCCACCCCTATGACCTCCTCTCCTTCGCGACCACAACTCGCGAGTGAGGTTCTCGATGAATCTCAATTTAGTGCCTCTCAACTCCGCGACCTTCGTCGACAGAAAGAAGAAGCTCTAGCAGCATCCGCTTGCTTGGAATACATTCAAACAACGAGGAGTCACCAACAACATCGTCGACAACATTCCCGAACCCATTCCCTCACTTCGTCCTCGAATCCATTTTCCCTCTCTCCTGCACTCGAACGTCTAAACCTCCACGATCGTGATCAAACCATCACTTCTTCTGGACCTCGTCATGGTCGATCCGAATCAAACTCTTCCATCTCCTCCGCCTCGGTCTCGCAGTGCTCTTCGAGACCAAGGACAAACGATTCCCTCCCAAGTTTCGCATCGACAACTTCTTCCGATCTCACTTCTTCCTCGTCATACGGATCTTTCCCTCCTTCTCCGGTACAGACTAGTAGACCGACATTCTCAGGAGTAGGAGGAGGAGGAGGAACGGGGACAATGATGAAGAAGAATGAATCCATCGAATCGGCAGCGTCTCAACCAAGAGCTTACGCTTTCATCTGAACGACCTCTCCTCCCGCTTCTCTCACAACTTTGTATATACATCATTCTTCATCTCCGTCTCCTCTCTCGAAAGGAGGGTCATGCTCAATCAGTTCTATCGACATTCGTTTATCTATTTTTCGCATTTCCTCCCTCAGCCGTACTTTTCCTTCCTCCCTCCCTCACGATCCTTTACGACCCTCAACCTACACAAAAGAAAAAGGCCCTCTTCTTCAGTTATTATCAGCACTCGCTTTCATGTCGCATCGTTGTGTCTATTTCTCGTCTCTCGTTTTTGTTTCTTTCGGATGTTTTGGATCATTGGATTGTTTTCATTTAAGGGATTTTTGTTTACCATTAGGATTATTCACGTCATTTAACCACCCCCCTCTCTCTCTGTCTTCTCGCACCCCCGCACTCGCAGTCAGGTTACTCGCGTTCGTCTTTGCAATTCTTCTTTCAGTTCACAATTGCTCACCACACCTTTCTTACGACCTATCGCTTCACAGAGACTTCCACACACAGAGAGAGATTGGAAAGTTAGGGGAATGAATCTATCTCACAAAGGGAGTCGACTTCCAAGATTCTCGTTGTTGGATCTTTTTATACCATTCATCAAGCTTTTGACCTCCTTCGAGTTCTCGCCAGTTCGAATCGGCTGCTCTTCGATCGACGTAGTAGAGAGAGATAGCTGCTGCGATCTATGCATTTGTCAACGAAATCTCAGCCTAATCAGCGGAATGATTTCGAAAGAGGGAAGATAGACAAAAACGTACGCCGTGGAGGGGAAGAACTGCGATCGAAGGATCGATGCCGGTAACACGCTTCGAGAGCATCGGGATGGCCCTCGTAATCTTGGATAGTTGTCCACTCGTCCAATCGTCCCAGATCAGGTCTTTCGGCTAAACGGAGTTGAGCTTTGGTTCAGCGCTTTAGAACTCGGTCCACGAAGAAGGGTGCAGATAGCTAAGCTCACACGTTCTATCCGCTCGTACCGTAATGCCAGAGCAGCCTCACAAATCCCATCCGCGAGTGCTTCCGTCGTTAAACTATCAAACCTTTCCAACCCTCCTTTCCCACTCTCGAGCGAAGGTAGCGCTTTCCCACCTCCTGAAAGATGATCTAGGTATTGACCGATCACTTGAGATCCGAACAAGGTCGATTCGACTTCATTAGAGGGGGAAAGGACTGAGAGAGCTGGAATCTTGCCGAGAGGAGCGAGGTGCGAGTGAGAAGTTGTGGGAGAGGTCGGGAACGCTTTCACGGAATAGTCGAAGGAGATGTTGGACAGCTTGAGCTCTTTGATCAGGACCATGATCTGCACAGAGAAGGAGAGAGGATGTTAGATATCCGGAGAGCTCGGAGGTGGGGGAGAGAAGAGGAGAAGGAGGCTCGCCTTGAGGCAGAACGGAGATGCATTCGATGTGTATAAGCGTAAGGAAGCCATGGTCGGCGAGAGATAAGCTGAGTGGAGGTGAAGGAGGAGAGGGATCCGATATCCAAAGAAGGAGAAACTCTCTTTGCTTCTTCACCCTCACTTCGAATCGAGCCGACGACCCGTACCACTTCTGACGACTACATACAGCTTACTGTGCTCTGCGTCTGTGTCCTGATGCGATATTACTCTCGAAAACTGCGTCCCACTTTTTCATCTCGGAATCTCTGTTACACGGCATCAGCAACCTCAAGAGGCAATGAAGCTACTTCGATACGGTGCAGGAGTCTAATAGCTCGGCTCGGCTGACTCCGCGAACAATCCCAAGCTTCGGTCGGCTTGACCCGACGCAGTTTTCGCTTTTCTCCCTCTTCTGCCGTCATTCACTAGATTTAGCTCGGACGCCGGTGAGATACGACTGATGCTCTCTACTCTCACATCTCTACTCCGAAACTGTCTTCGCATGACTTCACGACATGCGTATTTCGCTTCTAGCTATTGCGCGAAATCTTCGACTCTCTTCTCTTCGCGCTCCAGGTGCTCTGGTTGTTTCGCATTGGTGATTCGATTCGCTAAGAGCTAGTCTCGGCAGACGAAGCAGACGCTGCGAGACAAGTGATCTGGGACAAAGGTGAAATTCCGTTCCAAAAGATGAAAGAGATGACAACAACAGAGAGAGTAAAAGCAAATGGCAAACACGGACCCCACCAAGTGAACAAACTCCTCATTCCCCTCGGTACTCCTCATCCTCCCCATCCTCCGACTCCGAGGCTTGAAAACTTTTCCTCCTCTTCTTTTCCGGACTCGCACTCTTCTTCGCGCCCGCTTCCTTTTTCCTTTGTTTCTTCACATTACTCGCTCGGGATAGCCTCTCCGTCGACTCAGCCGCGACAACGGTCTTTTTTGGAGTCGTACTCGGGCGTTTCTTCGTTCGAGGCATGACGATACTCTTGCGTTTACGACGTTTCTTCGGCGCAGCCGTAGCTTTCGATCCTCCCTGTTTGGGGGTTGAAGCGGGCGAAGAAACTTCAGGTTCGGAGGCTGAATCTTCATCGAGCGGCGAGGGTGAACGAGGGGTTTCCTCCTCCTCCTCATCTGGCTTGTTCTTACTCGTCTTGGCCGAGCTCCGCTTCGATTTGACCGGTTCCTCCTCCTCGTCGTGTTCAATCTCGGGATGCACAACGACTTTCTCGACCTTCTTCGCCTTTGATGGACTTCGCTTCTTCTTTTGAACGGGTTCCTCCGCCTCCTGATCTGGATCTCGCGCGCGCTTGCTTCCGACTTTCGATACCTTGTCCTTCTCGACGCCACCTTTCGATTCTCGACGAGGTTTCTTCGTCGATGCAGAATGATCGGGAGCGAGTTTTGGCGAGTCGTTCGCAACTTGTTGATGTCTCGAGGAGGAACTTTGAACGGGTTTACGAGAGGTAGCCTCCAATTTCGAGGAACGAGGCTTGCTCGAGGAGGCGGAAGGAATCGATTCAATCTCGGGAGTAGCCGTACCATGCCCCGAATCAGTTGAAACTCTTCGATCTTGCTTCGAAGTCGGAGGAGTGTCGCGAGTTTTCGGAATCTTGCGAGATTTGACGGGTTCTCCTTCGTCCTCTGCTACTGGAGCTGGACGTTTCCGACCTTGGCGACGTTCCACTTCAGGAGAGAGACTAATCCCGTCTTCATTGAGTTCGAAGGAGCGAGCTTTTCCCTTTCCCTTTGCCGTACGTCGTACCTCGACCGCCTCCTTCTCTTCCTCTTCCGCAGCGATTCGAGGTTCGCCCTTCGACTCTGATTCGACGACTTTCGATTCATCTCCCGTTCGTTTCTTGCGACGTCCTGCTTTTCGTCGCTTCGGAGGAGGAGACCTGATCTCGGACGACGAAGAGACGTTTCCGCCTTGCACTGGCGCCGAAGGTGATCTCGAACGACGCGGAGAGCCGAGCGGAGTTGTTGTGAGAGGTTTGGAGGTAGAAGGCTTCTCTTTCTCCTCCTTTTCGAAGGCATCGCCATACAGACTCGGAGAGCGCTCGGCAGCCGGATTGGGTGAAGCAGAAGGGGAAGGGAGACGAGGGACGGCGATAGGAGGTTCTTGGCTCGAGAGGGAAAGGGTTCGAGGTAGAGAAACTTGACGTCGAGGACGTCTGGGCTTTACGATGATTTCGACTCCGACGAAAGTTGATCGAGATGGCGGACGACGAGAGACGCTCGGTTTCGTTCGACGAGCGTATTCGACTGGTTTCTCGACGGGGATCGATTCGACAGGTTTCTCGACAGGGAGCGTTTTGGCGGGAGATTCGACAATTTCGAGTGGAGACTCGTTTGTTGGGACTTGATCACCATTCGGCTCGACGTCTTCTTCAACGGACAAGGTTGAAGGTTCGATACCTGCGGGGTCGAAGAACGGCAGTCGCTCATCTTCATCGAATCCTCCACCGGAATCTTGTTGATCGAAAGTTGGTGAGTAGTCTTCCTCGACTCTCGGGAGCTCCGGGGTAGTCGGCTCGTTACGAAGTGCTTGAAGAGCTGCTTCGGTCGCTTGACTCGTGAAGGAAGAAGTACTCGCTTGAGAAGATGATTTGGCGAGAGTCTCGAGACGAGGTTGACTCGTTGATGCGGGAAGGACTGCAGGGGGACTGGGAGCGTCGAGAACCGGAGGAGAGTTCTGTGGGACGGCGAAACGGCTCAGCAACTGGCGAGGAGACAAGACGAGAAGAGAGGGACAAACCTCGACAGATTTTCCTCTCGTAACAACTTCTCCAGTCTCAAACTCTACACTCTTCTCCCGGGTCTCCCCGATTTGCCCGCTCGATTCAGCTTCCTCTACAGTCGTGACCGTTTGAGCGGGAGTTTCTTCATCGATTTCAACCTTCGGAGTTTCCTCGCTTATCAATTCTTCGGCTCTCGATTCTTGCTCGTCCTCCTCCTGCTCCGGCGTAGGCTCGACGACTCCCGCATTGAGACGTTCAACGATCACTTCAAGCGAATCATTCATCTCGAGTTCAGATTCAGGCTCATCGTTTTCTTCTTCGACAGTCGAAGTCGGTTCGGTGATTTCGAAAGGTCGATCTCCCTCCTCCTCCTCCGCCTCCTCCTCCTCCTGATTCGGGATGGGTACCTCGACCTCTTCCTCGACGTATCCACAGATCTGTGCGATGAGTAGTTGCGGATCAACCTGGACCTCCTCCTTTTGCTCAAATTCTGTTAACGACTCTTCAGCGTCGATCTCTGCTGGGATTTGCTCGAGCCTATCGCCAGCTTCGCCTTCGTCCTGTTGAGTGACTTCCTTCTCCTCGACGGCGCCAGGTGACAATTCAGGCGAAACGATTTGGTGTTCTTCGACAGATTCTCCAGCGACGGCCGATTGATCGAGAGGCGGGGCGGAGAGGACACCGTTCGAAGATCGTTCGAACCCTTCCTGTACGTCTTCCGGATTCGAGGGGGCTTCGGGACCAGCTTGGAGAACGGGAGAGCGAAGACCGGACGGAGAGGGACGAGATTCAGATTCGAGAGTCGAGGGCTTCGACAGGGGTTGACTTTCAACTTCGATAGGCTGAGTCGCGACGGGTATGGTCGAGGTATCGCCATTCTCGGATGTCGATAATGCGACAGGAGAGGGTTTCACGAGAGCAGGAGATTGCGATGCTTCGAGCGCCACTTGAAGAACCTCTTTTGTCGAGACCGGCTCCGACTGTTCTGAATCGGCGGGAAGCGTCTCATGGACGGCGGCAGGGCCAGGCGAGAGGGATAGGTCTCGAGCCGGCGAAGGTTGTTGGGCGTTGTCTTGAACAAGCGCCGACGTTGGAGTTGGAGATCTAGCGAGAGCCGTACCGTGTCGAAGTTCCACCCCCCGAGGTGACGCGGGTTCTTGTTCGAGCGCGGGAGCACCAGAGGTTGCGGGCGTAAATGCATCGTGACCGTTTCCGTTCGTGATCGAAGCCGTTTGACCGTTCTCCTCCTTCTGTTCCTCCTCGACGACCGCCTCTGGAGGTTTAATCGTCTTTGACGGTCGTTTCTTCGACGGACTAATCACTTCCTCGAATCCATCGCTGCTGTGACCTATTTCCCTCTGAACGAATTGAGCGACTTCTTGCGCGGCCGTATCGATCGAGTTCTCGGAATCGGAAGCTTCGTAGAAGTCGGAGAAGCTGGGAGTACGAGGAAGTGCGAGTTCGGGAGTCGAACGTGGAGAGGAAGAATCGGGAGGGGAAGGGAGAGTAGTTGTCGCGGGAACGAAAGGTCCTTTGTCTGCTTCTTCATCGGAGTTGAGCGCTGTCGTGGAGAAAGGCAGAGGGTTAACTACGAGGTGAGTTGAAGCACCCTGACTGCGGACGAAAAGCTCACCTGGAGGAGGAGGAGAACTGAGTCGAGGAGGGGGAGAACTTGAATCGAGCTTCAGGGGGACGACCTCGTCGAACTGACCAGTGACTACAGCGCGGAATAGGGTCAACACGAACGCGCGCGGACAGGTAATGCTGATCACATACCTCGAGGAGAGAGTTTGATGAAGAACTTGCTGTCTTCCTCATCGAACTCTTCATCTTTCTCCTCACTCTCCTCGGCCTCGTCGGACGCATCCTCGTCGGCTGCAGTAGGATTGACTTGTTCCATCTCGATATCCTGAGCGATCTGCGGAGCGGAGTCGTTCGATTCCTCCTCTTTGATCTCCGTTTGACTCTCTTCGACGACGACCATACCCTCTGTTTCCTCTTCAGATCCATCGACGTCCGCTCTCTCACTCGTTCCTGCTTGTTCTTCTGCCTCAACGACTGTGCTTTCCTTGAGCGTCCCAAACCCATCCGCTCCTTCCAGCTCGTTCATTTCTCCCTCATTCCGACTAGCGTCCTCCGCTTCGACCTCAGGCGAGTGAAGAGTCAGATCTCCATTCTCCTTCGCGGTTTCACCATCCAAAGCAGGAGTCGTTCCTTTTTCTTCGACTGGCTGCTCTGGTTTCTGCATCTCTCCTTCTCCTTCTCCTTCTCCCGCGAGAGGGATGTCCTCCTCCTGCTCTGATCCGCCGATAGTCACTTGTACTTGCTCTTCGACAACCGGTTCACTTCTAGCTGAAGTGGCCTCCTCCTCCTCGATTTCCTTCGTCTCAATCGCTGATTTCGCTTCGATGGTCGGAACTTCCTCCTCCTCCTCATCTTTCTCCGGTTCGACTATCGCCATCTCGACGTCTTCGTCTCCATTCTGATCGAAGAGGACCGGTGCTGAGACTAATTCGGAGGCAGGACTCTCTTCTGAACGCGGTAGAGTCTCAGCAGTTTTCGTTTCTTCGATCCGGCAAGCTTGTTGAGGATGCGCCGTCTCTGTTATAGCCGCTTTCGATCCACCTCCCGCAGGCTCCACGACGAGTTCGAACTGTTTCGCCGGTCTCTTGATCCTCCTCCTCCGATGTCTTTCCGGAACAACGAGATCGATTCTCGTCGAAATCGTTTCAAGGACTTCTCGAACCGGTTCCGTGATGTCCTTGATGAACGAGACATACGGACCTTCGGTCGTCGTGAGAGTGGGGAGACCTCGCTTGAAGAATGCTGAGACGAGAGCGGAGATGGCGATCTGGGTTGAGGAGTCGAGGTGGGAGGAGGGAGGTTTCGAGTGACTGAGAGAGGAGGAAGCGGGAGCTGGAGGAGGGTCTGGAGTAGGTGATTTGCGGGGTGATGTTGATTTGAGATGAGGGTCTGCTGCAACCGGGAGAAGAGGTGGAGATTCATGGTTTTCGTTCGGAGGCGGATCAGAGAGGGGATTCGGAAGATCTTTGACAGCGATTGTTTCCTCTGGTCCGACCATCTCTGCATCTTCATCTCGTCGCTCCGTCTCGGAAGGCGGATCTGCTTCCCGAGGTGTCTCGAGCTCCTTCTCCCTTTCCATTCTTTCCTTCTTCTCCCTTTCAAGCTCCAACTTTCGTTCTTTGACGTATTCTCCATCTCTCGTCATCGGCGGATCAGATTCTTCATCCTGATCCCTTGCCCTCTGTTTCCCTTTCCTATCCCTAATCTTCTCCGCTAATTCACTAATCGACCCAATTTCATTTCCTCCTCCTCTCAAACGATATCCAGTTCCAAGATCGAAAAACGTGAAGGGTAGTGAGTCTTCTTTCAGAGGTAACGACGATGGGAGCGGGAGTTTCGAAGTTGATGCGATAGGGGAAGACGGATGAGGAGGAAGAGTCGAGAGAAAGGGAGAAGAACGAGAAACGGTTTCTTTGAGTAATGAAGCCCAATCTGGAGGGATTCCTTGCGAGAACGCAGTCTTGAACTCGTCTGGTACATCTATAGCTCCCATCGATTCGTCAGCCAAGCTCAGCGAGATAGGGAGAGGAATAGAAGACTGACTAGCTATTTCGGCCCGATCCAACGACGGTTCTCCAACCAGTCTGAATTCGTCCAACCCTTTCTCCCACGCTCCCGTGAATAATGTCGAGCTCTTCCTGATGACTACCCTGACCTCACAGTCTTGTCCCGAAGAGTCGGATTCACCGATCACTTTGAGGCAGAGTTCTCGTCGGGAGTGATCTCGATACGCTATCGTGGCGTACCAATCAGTGAGTGAGATCACGCGTGCCATCCCCTCCCACTCCTGTCGAGCTGTGTTGGCTCCGGGAAAGAGAAATCAGAAAGTTATTGATCAAGAAGTTTGGCGGGTGACTGGAGCTGTATGAGGCGTTCGAACCGGAATCTAGGGCGTATAGTGAGCTCGGCGTGAGGTGATTGCTCTAACCGGACGCGAAGAGGTGAAGATGATGAAGTTGAGTGAGCCTAAAAGTCGGATTCCTCTCTCCGAACCGCGCTCGCTCGCCAAACAGAATCGGAAGGGTCGTTGATGCGACATGATGACGATGACAATACAGGGCGAGGAAGTATGCTAAAATGAGATATGCAGAAAAGAACAGAACTGAACACTATGTAACGGGTATCGAAAGCGAGATTAGGTCGTTGGCGCTGAGTCTATACTATACCCTCTAAGCGGGTCTCTCCACGAGATCCGTTTCACCACCATTCCAAGCGGCAACCCTCAATTCCGTCACTAACGAAACCTGACTTCCACTCGTTCCAACGAACGAAGAACCCAAACTCAGGATCGCTTGATCGATCGCGGCGTCGTACCACCGAGCGGCGTCTCGGTACTTCGATTCGAGGATCGAGAAGGTACCGAGTTTGCGGTGGTCGATACGGTACCAACCGAGAGCGTCGATCGAGGAAAGGAAAATTTCGTCGTCTTGTTCGTCGGTTGTTACGAGCACTGCGACGAACGAAGGCGTCAGCACGCTATGTCGATTTCATAGAGTAAGCTGAGACCCTTTCGCTCACCTTTGGTCCCTGGAGGAGACGAAGCGAGCATCGGCTCTACTTTTTCAACGTAACGATCGATAGCCGGAGTACAATTGTGACCGGTCGAGCACCATTCCTACATGACCGAGAGCATCGAGTCAACTCTACAGGTCGCAAACGATTGTCTGTTGAGAAGAAAGGACGAACCTTGAAGTCACCTCGTCGAAGGTGAACGGTGACGAGGTTTTTGGGTATAGTTTTCGTCTTGAGGGTATGTAGAGTTGCGTTGAGTGCGATTTTCCAAACGTCAGGAGAGAACTAGCGCGAGCGAGATAGGGTTGTCAATTCTCCAACAATTTCTGCTGAGAAGGAGTGGGAAAAGAAAGCTCACATCGATGTATTGACCGACCGCCCACCATTCTGATCACGTCCAAGAGTCGTCAACACAAGCTATATTAGAGAAAACAGGAGAAGAGGAGAGTTTTACCTGGATGAGTTCCCCTTTGCGAAATTGGCAACATTTCCTTCAACTCCCCTTTCTCCTTCTGCTGTCCCTTAAATCCATCATACCATCTCACTCCACCCGCATGCGCACTCGCATGATTCAAATCCCACAAATTCGAATAACACAACAACTGATCCTCGAGCATATTCTTCGGAATCGACGACAAAGTGTGGTTGTTCTCCTTCGCGAATTGTTTGATTCGTTGGTAACGATCTTGTTGGTCGAAATCGAATAGGACGAACGATTCGATCGAATGTTCGAGAGATCCACCGGATCGAGGGACCCGCCAAACGGTTTGGGCGAGGTTGTGCTCCCAGAAGGATCGACCTCCTTCGAAAGGGTTGTTACCCATCACGCACTGAGCGAATCGTAATCAAGGTCAGCTTGGAAACGTGCATGAGGGAGAAGGACTGAGAGCTCACCCCAATTTCGTCTGTGTCAGTTTTCTCGTGTGCTCGATCGAGAGGTTTCACATCGTCCCACCTATCGACCCGTGGAGCCCAACATCAACTCACCGCGTAGAAGAGTGAGAGATGAGGGGTACTCACTCTACGAAGAGAGTTCCGGTCTGATTCCTATACTTTTCCAAATCGAACAAATCGCTCATCCTAATCATCGCATCTCCGTAATGATCCGCGTCTCTCCAACTCGGGATGATCGCGACCCTCTGAGTTAATTGGGCGAGGTAGAGTAGTGACAGGGCTGTGAGATGTTGGCCGGTCATTCCAGACTAGAGAGGAGAGAAGAGTCAGGTTTTGTTTTTCGAAATGGAAATGCGATGAAAGAAGGAGGAACTGACCCAGGAATCGAGAGTGAGGTATCTCAAGTCGGGACCTATGTGAATATGGGAGAGTCAGCAGCAAGTCGCCAGAGATTACGAGTATAGTTTAGTGAAAGACTGACGAAGTGCTTCATGATAAGATCTAGCTGGAGCTTCCTTCGTCAACAACTACACACATGTAGGAGCTCATTAGTTTCTATCGCAGTCGAAAAGCTCAGCATTGAGGAGCTTACAGCTTCAGGACCTGGTACTTTGATCTTTAGTTCACTCATCGTTGATCTCAGTTTGGGTGATCCATATTCCCTCTCCTCGACTCGTACAGCATTCGGTTTGAGTAACAAGTTGTACCCTAGGACGACTGAAACGACGACGATTGAAACTTTCGCTGCGAGGAATCCAGCTCGCCCCATCGCGACTTGGCTCGGATGTGCGAGAACTGTTCCACAAGCAGTTCACGGTCAGCTAGAGGATTACAAGGTCATTGTGTTGACTCACTGAGTACTAAGCCACACCAGGAAGCGATCATCGAGCGAAGCACTCGTCGCAAGCCTTTCCAGTTGAGTTTTGACGGTACCCACGCGAGCGATTCAGGGATTGAAGGTGAATGACCTCTAAGCTTCTTTGACCAACTCTTCTTCGACGATGTATTCTTCCCCGAGTCGCCTGTACCGCTGTTGGAAGAGGTTGGCGAAGGTTCCTCAGTTGTCGAAGATGGAGGGTAAGTGTGTTTCTCCTTCGAGTTCCGGCTTTGTCCTAACTCCTGCTCTCCCTCATGATGTCTACTCGTCCATCCACCATTGTCCCGCCCGGTCTCAGGATCCGCTGCGAAACCAACATGCCGTTCTTCTTCATCTCGACTCCCTCTCCTGCTCGACCGATTCGACGGCGATACTGCTTCGTCAACGATGATCCTAGGGAGCCTCTGTTTCAACTGCTCTACCTCTGAATCGTCATCGTGGTCGTCGTCGAGGTCAAATTGTGCTTTGTTTCTTCGGTTTGAGGATGTCATTCAACTCGTTGGTTTGAACACCTCTAGCGTCGGTCAGGTGCTACTCAGATCGAACGACTAAGCCTACGAGCTTCTCGGGGTCGCTGGCGAGTCGTAAGGAATCGGTGAGTGGATGGGCGCTTCTTGCTCGCGCTCGTCTGGAAGGGAAAGAGAGAAAGTTAGGAAAGCGAACGGAGAACGAGCGTCAGCGAGTTGTTTTTAGGGTTTGGGTGAAGCTGCGTAAGCAGCTGGTCACCCTTTGGGTCAGGGACCGCGGCAGGGTGCGAAGCCGGGGAGGCAAACCGGGGAGGAGGGCGGGAAAGGCTGAGGTCAGGGGAGGCGGGCGGGCTCTTGAGATCTATGCGAACGTACAATTGTCGAGAAATGATTCTTGCGAGCCGAGAGAATCGAGGCGAGAAATGATGAGGAGAGAGAGAGACGTCGACGATTCCGAAACTTCGAAGTCTCGCAAACTCGAAATTCTCAAACTGAAGGGATAGACTTCTGAAGTTGTCAGACTCGCTCCCGCGAAGCGCCCCTGCGGCCAGCTCGATTCCTCGACAGGCCTTGCGAGAAGGTCTCCGAAATCCGATCAACGCTTACCTGTGTCACAATTTTGACAACTTAAATTCGTGGCCCGTAGCACAGTGGCTATCACTCGAACCGATTCCTCGGATTCCCGAGGCCCGATTCCGGGAACTTCCTCACTTTTTGCGCTCGTTTCTCATTTTTCTCACTTTAACATATGCTACTTTTTGGAGCTTTTTGGGCCGATTCTCATTTCTCACACTTTAACATGTCGAAAATTTTCGCTCCGAATTCTCATTTCAAAACGGGGGACCCTGGACCGGTCATTAACATCTCACGATGAAAACTACGACTATCAAGGAATAGTCGTGCACCGATTCTCTACAAGATCCCCCCAAGACCTTGCACGATTACGCCTTGAACGAGTCCTCAGCAGTAACCCTCGTTGCCTCCCCCAAGAATTACGAGGAGAACAACGAGTTTTCGAGAATCCTCCTCCTCCTCCTCCTCCTCCTACCGAACCTCATCCTCCTCCGTAACCTCCTGAGAGTCCTCCTCCTTAGAGACCTCCGAATCCTCCTCCGAATTCGAGAACGTCTTGTTCGACAGCAGCATCAGAGTCGAGTCCTCCTCCTCCTTCGATAGCGGCAGCGTTCGGCGAAGAGGAAGCAGAAGAAGGGGAAGCGAGAGAGGAATCGGGAGAAGAAGGAGATTCGTCAAAGTTGTCGGCATCGGCGTCGACGTCGGAGTCGATCAAAGGAGAGGAAGAAGAGTCGGAATCGATAGAGTCGGGAGAGTCGATTGAATCATCCGAACCTGGGGAACAACGAAAAGAGAGTCAGCCTTTTAAGAGAGAGAGAAGAGAGAGAGAGGGGAAAGAGTCTGAGCTCACCGATATCGAGACCTCCAGAATCTCCAGCTTCGTCGAATTGACGTTTCCAGATTCCTCCTCCTCCTCCGAGTCGAACGTTCTTCCTGAGCGCGGCTTCCCTCGCGAGAGCAGCGAGCTTAGCCTTGTTGAATCGAGCCGTGTCGAATTTACGATCTTTCGCAGCGGCAAAGTTGGCCTCTCGGTAGTTCTTCGCCGCGAGTGCCGTGTTGCGATCGAGGTCGAGGTGGTTCTTGCGTTCGGCGGCGAGGAGAGCTTTGTTCTTGTTCGCACGGAAACGAGCAGCAGCGATTCGACCACGTCCTCCGACTGAACAACGTTGAGACAAGGTCAGCTCTTCACAGACGATCACGAGAGAGCGAAGAAGTTAGACTGACAACCTCCGTATCCGATTCCGTGACCGAATGAACGTTTTCGATTTCGACGAGAGTGTTGTCCGACGACGAAGGAGCGGGAGCGGCGAGAGTGAGAGGAGTGAGAGCGAGGAGTGAAACGACGATCGAGGAGAGCATGGTCGAAGGAAGGAGGAAAGAGTTATCGAGGTCGAGGAGAGTGCGAAAGGAGGAGGAGAGGAGCAAAGTGAGGAGAAGAAGAGAGAAAGGAGAAGAGGAGGAGAGAATTTGGAAAGTCATTCACTCTTCCGCTGAAAGCGAACTGCGAAAGAACCGAAGAGAGATGTTCAACCGGAGATCACTTCTTCTCTCCTCTTTCGCCCCTTTTCGACTTACGGAAGCGATACCGTTTGCGTGTGGTTCTCCTTCTCGAGCTGGGGTACATGATCCTAAAGCGATGTACAGGAGACTCGAGTGCGAAGAAAGAGACAAGATTTGTCTCTTTGATGTCCCTTTTCGCCGCAATTTTTCGTTCGCTCTTTCCTCCATCTCTCGTTTACGTTCTCGCTCGAGTGCAGACATGTAGAGCACATCTCACGGTGGGGCAAGGTATTTGAAGCGAATCGTAGGGCGGTCCAGATGCGCGAGAAATCGAGTCAGCCCATCAACTCACGACACTATCATTGCATCATTTCTACCCTGTCATCTTATAGCCTACCAAGTCCTTCCATGAGAGATTCCCTAGCGCGATCAGGTCAAGTGTAGCGAACTTACGGGGGAACAATGCTGCATTCGTCTCCTCTGCAGTCCACGAGCGACGAGCGAGCTCGCGATTCATGGCTTCACGGTGGCTGTACCCAACTGGTTCTGTATAGCATAGCGAGCGGATCATCAGCGAGGAGCTTGAGTAACGGCTAGATCCCCAGAAACGGACTTGAATGCTCGAAGTCCCCGTACCGTACCTCGATTCGCTCTTGACCTATCCCGATGAACAACTGAGACTCCTCCTCGTGTACTGCTCACTCTCACCCTCGCCCAGACGGCGTTGTCGAATGCATCCTAGTCGTGAGATTCTGTCGAACGGATCGATCCTGACCATTTTCGGAACTGAGCGTACTACGAATCATAACAAGAGATCTATCATGTAATTCTGTCACTAGAGTGTCAGCGGAGCCAAGCGTGAGAGAGCACCTCGAACTCGAAACTCACAACTTGATGAAACCTTCGTTCTCTTCACTTGGAACCTCCTGATCGCAGAATTCAAGGTCCTGAGCATGCCACAGCTACCTGTTATGTTGTTAAGCCGGAAATAGTACCGAGCCGTATCGTTGCGGCGAGAAACCTTCCATCCCGGGTGAGCTCTTGGTCTTTCTCACCCGATTCCTCTTCCTCTATCGTCTCTCGTCCAAGATACTCATATAACAATGTACCCCGATGATCTCAAAGATTGGATCTCTCGACCACGGAACCCTCGTGTGAAACGAGACCGAATCGAACCCCGTCACTTCTCCTCCTCGTCTCTCGTGCCCTGTCCCCAAATGCTTGTCTCGAACTGAACTGTCCACAGTGCAACTCTTCCCACGTTCACTCCCGCTTCTCTACGTCAAGCGAGACTCCTTCGAATCCTCAAGACGCTCGACTTCTTCGATACCGCACCCAAGAAAACCAACAAGTCTCCCTCGCTCAGGACTCTATCTTCCGATGGGGAACGATTCAAAGCGTTGTACGATCAACTCGCGGCTTCGGATCTCTGGAAACGACTCGGCGACGCCCTTGGTGGTATCGAAGCAAAATCTGAACTTCTCTACCTCTCGACCCTTCTCCTTCCTTTGATGGAATCTCTCCTTGTCGTCAACAAGTTTACCGATTCGTCTTCGACCGAATTCATCGATTTCACCACGGCTCATTCAAAGATTCTCAACTCGATGGTTCGCCAGAATCCTTCGCTCATGAGTGGTTCGTTCGCTGTCCTCGTACGAAACTCGACCATGCTCGACTTTGAGAACAGGCGATCAGTGAGTCATCCCTGTTCTTGTTCCATCGAGACATCCTCGAGAATTCCATTGACGCTTTTCGATCACAGTTCTTCTTCTCACGCCTTCACGACAGGAACCAACGACCACGAGGTCACTACGGCACGATCAACTCGAACGTTCGACGTGCTCACGTTTTCGAAGATTCTTTCCACGTACTCCAACGCAAATCGGGAGACGAGATCAAATACGGAAAGCTCAACGTGAAATTCCACCACGAAGAGGGAGTCGACGCAGGAGGAGTCACGAGGGAATGGTTCGGAGTTCTCGCTCGACAAATGTTCAATCCCGACTATGCTCTCTTCCAACCTCAAGCTGCCGACGCGTTGACTTATCAACCGAACAAGGTGAGTAGTGACCGCTTTTCTTGAGTCTGCGAGTTTCAACTGACCTCGTTCTTTCGTTGTAGTCGTCTTCGGTCAACGAAGAACATCTCACATATTTCCGTTTCGTCGGTCGAATCATCGGTAAAGCGCTGCACGACCAACGAATCCTCGAAGCGTACTTTTCTCGTTCGGTTTACAAGCACATGCTCGGGAAACCGGTCGACCACCGCGACCTCGCATCGATCGATCCAGAGTACTTCAAGTCTCTAACTTGGATGCTCGAGAACGATATCGAGGGCGTGTTCGAACTAAACTTTTTCGCGTACGAGACGAGTTTGGCGTTTTTATCGGTTTGATCCCGACCGGTTGTAATATTCCCGTTACGAACGAGAACAAAGCCGAATACTACCGGTTGGTCGCAGACATGTGAGAGCAAGTTTTAGCTCGAGCTCGCAAAGTTGAGAATGGAGGCATGACTCACCTTGTGTTTATCCATCATGTTCTTGCCATCGCAAGTCTTTTGCTAGCACCGAGTCCGACTGCGAATGCTTGTGATCCAAAGGACTGCCTTCGTCAACATCGCCGGAATTGCCGCGGAACGCGCTCGACCCCCGTCTTGAGCGAGCCCGTTCCCTACTGCCCTCTTCTCTCCTTCTCTCGTGCCTCGTTCGACTTCCGCCGCTGCCGACTCACGCCATGACGTTGAACGGTGTCTGGCACGCCGCGATGCAACAAGGGCACATGCGTTGCTCAAAACACTTGCACAGACTTATCGCTCAGCTGAAAAAGCAAGACCGACCCAATCTAACAAGTGAGCCGAAGTCCTCCCCCTCTGCAGTAGGCTAGATCACTGACCCATCCGTTGTTTGTAGAGCGTAAAGTCACGATCGATGCCGGTCATCTGGTCTACGCCGTTTACCAACAATTGTCCTCGGACCCCTCAACGAAAGACCTTCCCTCCGACGAGTTCAATCGTCGATTCAACACCTTCGTCTCCCTCGCCGTTCATCACCTCTGTTCGACCTGGGCAAACCTGTTCCCCAACGAGCAACTTTTCTTCGACATTGTCTGGGATCATCCGGATTGTCGACCTGCGAAGAAACAATCGACCCTTGAAGCACGAATGATGAAGGAACTTCGGGATCTCCTCAGGAAGTTGTTGCGAAAGGAGGATGCGGAACGAAAAGCTCAGAAATCGAAACGAAAGAAGAAGGAGAGAAAGGAGAAAAGGGAAAAGGCCGAGGAGGAAGCTGCAGGAGCGGCGGACAGCGATGAATCTATCCAGGATGCAGCCAGTGGAGGGACGAGTAGTTCGGAAGAGGAAGATGTGAAGATGGATACTGCGGGGGAGGAGGAAGATGGAGGAGGAGGAGAAAGAGGAGGAATCGGCAGTGGTGATGGTGATTCTCACAGTAGTGAAGGATCTTTCGGTGAGTACTGATTCCCTTCTCCGTCGTGTCGTTCTCCACTCGCTCTCGACCGCTAATCTGAACCGGTCCTATCTTTTCAGATCCGGCTTCCTTCATCCCTCAAAGCCAAGTCGTTTGGCCGAGTGCTCCCAAAGCTGTCGAAGTAAGCTACCGTGACCATCTCAACCGTCTCCGCTATCACCTGACCGTCCTCCCTTCCGATGTGTAGCTTGATCCTTCGTTCGAAGCATCTTACCAGTTCCAAGGCTTCAAACCCTCTCAACTTCGACATATCCAGTCCCGAACGGAAGCGGACTGTTGTCTCGACCTCGCCGCGACCATTATCGATGTTCCTCCACCTTCCGCTCCCGATCCTCACGACTCTCGAAACCGAATCGAGTACATCGCCTACGATCCAACTCTCACTCTCATCGATCGTTCCCAATTCTTGTGCGACCCCCACGAGTCTTATCTCCTCTGCCCCGACTCCGACTTCTCCACCGTTACCGATCCGACGCATTTCCGATGGGTCTTCAATATCGCCGCTCTCGGTTCGAAAACCCTCACCGAATGGACTTTGGACAAGAAAGATCGTTCTCATCCTCTCCCACTTCCACCGATGAAAGGCCTCGGCAAACTGAAGGACTCGAAGATGACGACGGTTCATCGAATGTGGGACTTCAAAGGCTTGGCGGAGGATTCGAAAGTTTTCGTTTCAAAGACCCAACTCGGACGAGCCGGTGAAGCCGCTTTCTACGGCAACGATCTCACGAAAGGAGTGGAACGAACTGGTCGTGTAACCCTCCTCAAACCGGGAAACCGAGATCTCGTCAAGTTTTTCAACAATGCGGACAACATGAATCAGGTCGACACCGCTCAAGGTGAAACTTTGGATCGACTCAACACGAAATGGAACTCACTCAAGTCGAACCTCCCGAAAGATCCTACTCTCGACGCACTCGACCTTCGTACTTTCCGTCAAATCCAAAAGGGGAGTTTGGGTTTCCCGGTCGGCGTCCCGATCCACAAAGGAGATCTCCGAACTCAGTTCCTGACTCGAGAGATCAATCAAGCCCGGACCGACATCGAATCCGAACGTCAAATCGTCGCTCATCAAACCCAACGAGGAAGATTTGCCGACCCTCAACCTCGGAATCACCCCCTTCTCAGCACTCGATTCGCTCCGACTCCCGATTCGATGGATGTCGAACGTGCTCCGATTTCGTCAGAGGAACGCAACAAGCACAACGAGTTGAACCAACACCTCCCGATATCGACGAAACCGATTCCGACATTCAACTCTGATCTTCAGACCGCGTTGAAGAAAGTACCGGCCCAGTTCCTGTTAGACGCTTTGACGACTCCTCCGACACCTCCTCCCTTACCCGCTGCCGCTGCTCAAACTTTCAACGACCTCGGAGTCGAGAGGACTACGCTGCAACTCCCCTTGGAAACCGCTTTCCGCCGACTGAAACCCATTCATGGTGCGTGAATTCCTTATCCGGTGTCTTAAGCAGACACTGACCACTTCTCGATCCCGGTCAGCTTCATGGGCAACCCGCAATCTTCTCGTCGCCGTTCGTGAAGCTCAAGTGTTCGAATGCGACGCGATTGTTCGGGTTACGATTGAGTCTCTTCGCCTCGTCGCCCAAGAGAACGCTCGACTCTTCGCCAACTTGGGTACTAGTATGCTAGATATCCGGAGTATGCTATACGGTGCCGCGACTCAAATCGTTCAACACGGAATGAATACTTCACTCTCTCAAAACGCTCCTGTGGGTTTTCCTCGCTTGTTCGCCCGTCGCTCGATCTCATATTGACCCCATGCGTTCTTTCTCCAGCCGATTGCTAAGATACGTCGTCAAGCTGCTGTAAACGATGCGACAGAATCTGGGGAGACGTACACGGCCGCCAACCCAACCGATCGTCTCGATTCAACCCTCACTCCTTGCGCGACCTTCTTCGCTCAGCATCTCAGAACGAATCTCTTCCCCCAGGCTGAGACGCTCATTCCGCTCCTCTTGACGCTCCTTCGAGATCCCGTCGGTACAATCGAACGGATTCAACACCTCATCGCCGGTCTCTTCCCTCGCCTCGATATCGCTTCCTCTCTGGGTCTCGACCCTCCTCTCTCTCCCGCCGAACGACATCTCCTCTTCATCATTGGTCGATCGAACGACTCCTCCGTGAAAACGTTACTCTCTCGCTTCGCTCGTTTCGTTCTCGAAGGGAAGACTCAAGGCTGGGAATACAAACGGCAATCGATGCGATTCCAGGAGGAGAACGACCTCGAGTATCTCAGCACGAAGGAGAAGGAGGACCTAGGACACCTTCTCGATGAACTCGAATCAATCATCGATCGACTCTACATCCGTCCCGGCAACTTCGACTTCAAGCAGGAGCTCAAGTCTTATGGAATCGACAACATCGGTCCCGAAGACATTCACCGCACCTCGACCTACCTCCGCAAAATGCTCGTCTTCCTTCGTGAAGTTCTTCCGATCATCTTCGTCGATCTCGCGATCCATACGGTAGACGGGAAGGATCGCTTGCAGCTACCCGACGAACAACCCTCCGAGCGTGCTAAATCTCTTCGCTCCGCCCGTGGTCAGCCCCGAACCCAGATCGAACGAAATATCGCTCGGACCCAAGCCGTCGTCGACAATGTCTTTGGGAGGAACGCAACACTCCTCGACGTCGTCTTGTTCAAGCCCGCACCTCAAGCTGCGAATTCCGATTACGTCTACAAGGTCCGGAGAGCGCTCACATGGTCCTTACTGTACCTTTCCGATTCGATCAAACTCGTAAGTCACAATCACCTTCAAGCTGATGAATGCGAATATTCGAACTGATTCGTCCATTTCGATGTCTAGAACTTCGATCCTGAAACAATCTCGTTCCAGCCTGGAACGGTTATTCACCTCTTCGAAAACTCAGCTTGGAGCGGGCAGAAGGTCCCGGCATTGGCCGTACTCGAAGATCTTTCACGTAACATGGAGGTTCAGCGACTCAGACTCGAAAGCGCGCGAGACCTTCAACTTCGACGAAATCATCTTCCGGTCGTCCCTCTCGTACCAACTCCACCTCCCAATCGCTTCCCCTTCTCGGACAAGTATCATCCCAGAAACGTTTCGGAACGACGAATGAACGATCATCTGGCGAAATTAGATCGAGTCCTCCGAAAGCACGATTTCGAAAAAGTCGAGACCGCCTCTCCTGAAGCTCGAATTGCACACTTCCGGCGTTCATTCCCTTCCCACATCGTATTCGAAGCCCTCGCCGTTACTCGCTACTTCCGTTGTCCGACTGTCAACAACAGTTCATCGATTCTCAAATTCAACCTCGATCGAGACCTCGTAAAACGAGACTGTGAGCTCGTAAGCTCTCAGCTCGTCGCGAGATTCGGAGGAACGCAAATGACGAGGTCCTCGCGTAAAGATCTCGTTCAACGCAACCGAGCCGAGCTCATATCTTTCCTCTTCAACACTCACCGACCACAGTCGCTCGTCCCGACTTCCTTCAAGGTCTCTCGTCACTCGATACAAATCTCTTACTTCCGACCTCAAGTCTGTTCGCGTCTGATTACTGGTCGTGAGCTTGTCGATCTCGATCGTTGCTCGTCTCGGAATTGTTACTTACCGCGACTCGTCTTCTCGTACAGAATTTCAGAACGATATCGACTTCACTGAAAGCCTCGTTCCCACACCAGCCGATTACGCTCATATCGACGCTACAGCCGGTCTTCAATACGATGAGCGCGGCCGCGCAGTTTCAATTGATCCCTTCTTCCGACTCGTCCCCGGTCAAGATCGAATGGAATGGGTCGCAGCTCGAGCGATCTCCGTATCTGAGCAGAACTCTCGATCTTTCCCTCGCCCTTTCGCTCGCGCCGCTCTTCTCCCTCTCGATTTCACTTTTCTCGACCCCGATCGTTCCACTTACTACAAATGTTTCGACAATCTCAAAGACAAGGTTGAGTTTGACCGTGAAGTAGGATACAACAACGAAATCTTCCGATACCACATGAACACGGCCAATCTGAAACATCGCCAACAACTCGTCGTGATCGCAAACGACAAAGGAGACGTCAACCCTGTCACTCTCGTTTTCGCCTTCCAGGAAACTGGAAAGGCCTCGGTGGTGAAGCTCGGGAGAGGGAGATTCGTTGGAGCGCAGGTTTCGGAGAGTAAGGTTCGAGATGAGTTGAGCGACTGGACGGGTCGGGATCTCTTCGGTCAATTCCTCGGTGAGTGAATTCTCTCCTGCTTCGCGATTGGCCTGATACGCTCAGAGCTAATGGAGGATCGCTTTGCTTACAGCCGAGTGCCTCGGGATTAGACCCGAATCTCTCAGTAAGCTAAATTTCCTCTCGTCGCTCGTCAGTTTTGGCAACGGCTAAACCGCGTCTTCATTTCCAGCGAACGAACACATTGCGGAGTTCAATCGAAAGAACCCGACGACTCCGATTTCGACGCGCTTCGGCAAAACTTCTCGGATTACTACTGAATACACCAAATCTCGTTCCATCGATAACGACTCATCTCTCCGCAGCGACATCTACAAGGCTCTGCAACACGTCCTCGAACTCGACAAGCCCGGTCCGCTTCCTACGTTCAAATTCGTCTTCGTCGATGGTCTCGACAAGGTCTCGGGTTCGAAAGGTCGACACGGTCCTCGCGTCGCCGAAGGAGTGACGAAGATTGTCATCGAGGAGTTGAACAAACTCAGAGACTCCGAGTTTCACGGATTCGCCCTTCGTGAGGACAACACCTCGCAGACTTGCTCATCGTGCGGGACGTTCGGGTTAGTTTCCTTTCTTCTCACTCAATTTCGGCCGCCGTAGATCCTCACTTATGCTCGAATGGGTACAGTTTGATCTACCCTCGTCGTACGACCGACGGGAGCATCATACATCGAGTGTGCTTTCATCCGAAATGCCAAAACTTCTGCAATCGAGATGTGAATTCGGCCCGAGTTCAGGCAGCTGGTGCGATCTTATCGGCACGAACCGGGATACACTACCTCAGTCCCGCCCATGAAGCTACGGTATTCGGCAAGGACGTTCCTCCTCGTCAAACCGATTCAAAACGACTCCGACCCGCGGCGAAAAAAGCGAGAAAGAAGGAGTTGATGGAGTTGGAACGTCAACACATGGAGGAGCAAGATAGGAGGTTTGGATTACCGGATGGAGCTCAGCGACAAGGTCGATCGCTCATAGAAGAGATGGGAGATGAGGAGGAGAAGGAAAAGAAACGATTGTCGGCTCCGGGATCTCAGGATTCGGAGTCTAGTGACGAGGGTAGCGAGGGTAGCGAGGGTAGCGAGGGTAGCGAGGGTAGCGAGGGTGGCGAGGGTGGCAAGGGTGGCAAGGGGAGCGAGGGGAGCGAGGGGGAGAAGGGGAATGAGGGTGAGAAAGGAAACGATGGAGCTCGTGAGGATGACGAGGGGAAAGTTTCGTTCGAAAGAGACGAGTGAGTTCCGTCATTCCGCTTTCATCTCAGGCTTTCTGACGACCCTCTCGCACCTTCCAGCTCACCTCTCGCTCATCCCGTATCGACTTCTGGAGGAGCGGTCGCTCAACTCGAACAACTTTCCTCTCCCGTTACGACGAGCGATTTTCCCGCCGGTTCACGGTTTACCTTACTTTTCTAATCGTTCAGTCTATGGTATGGAGGAACGGTCTACTGGGAGGCAATTTGAGGTTCTACTCTTACTCTTCCCATCGTCACAGTCGGTGACGACGGCTCTTTTCTCCTCGCGCCTCTTTTGTTTTATTTGTGTTTCACTCGTTTCGCTCCTGTGTAACTCCGTTCTCGACCGACAACGCACATTCTGATGCCTCCTGTTGCGCGATCCGAGAAAGTTTGATGAGTCGCACTGAGCCAAGGGGAACGGGCCCGAACGCTCGTTCCTCTTCCTTCGACCTCTCTTCCACTCACCAATCTCTATTAGCGATGCCAACGATCACCTTTAAAGGCTACGATGCTTTGAAGACCGCACGGGAGTTCTATCGATACTCTGCTTCTCCGAATTCGAAACTCGTCGACGCCGTGGGAAACATCCATCGTGCAACCTATCTTTTCAAACCCGGTACGTTCAAGGTTTGACCGCTTCTGTCAACTATGTGCACTCAGACGGTTTCATTCTCAGCCCCTACAATTCCCGCCCAACTCGCGAAATGGAAGAAGGAGAAGGAATGGCTCGAGAAACTCGGTCGCCTTTTGATGGCCTCGACGAAAGAGATCGAAAATTGGAAGGACGTGGAGGCGTTACGACCTGTGAGTGACTTTCTAAACATCAGGTGATAGCGTCCGACCGAGCTGACGAACCTTAGATGAGATCTAGCCGGCGTGTCCCTTTGACGGAGGACTCGAGAGATGGTGGACAACCGAGATTCCGAGGAGTCAAACAAGTGTGTCCCAACACTCTTGGCCTCTGTGTGCGTTCGGATTCTGACCGCTTGGTGGGACTCGCAGAAGTTCTTTGCACCCCCAAATTTAACTTGTTCGTTGCACTTCTCAGGTACCCAGACATTGGTGAGTGCTCTCTGCCTTCCCTCTCGGGCTATCGACAGTTGACTGATCATGGTGCTGCGTCTATCGCGTGCTTGTCAGATCTTGAAACCGCAAAGGATTTGATCAATGGGAAGAAATTGTCAAACGCCGGTCAGGACCTCGCCAAGAAGGGTTCAAGTGCAGTCAAGGCGTACCTCAAGCACAAAACGCAAGAGTAAGCATGTCATCGACCGCTTTGGATACAGCAGGACTCACTGAGGCTGACTTCTAACTTTTGTTTTCAGTTCGATTGATGCGACTGACGTCGAGTCATGGTTCCAAGACGTGCAATCCGCCGGAGAGTCAAACCTTGTACAACAAGGAGGTCTTTTCACGGATGCCCCGCAGCTACAATGCGGTGGAAGGTAAGAAATCCAACCTCATAGTCTTTCGCGCGCGGAAAGCTGATGACTCGTCGATTGAGAGTAGCTTGAGTCGAGGTCGCAAGCGCTCCACGAACGTAGATGTCCTGGTCTTCAGTAATGGATGGAGTATCGAGAAGATTCAGCTGTGGATGCTCGTGATGCAAAAGAACGGTTAGTTTCCCACTGCGAGTCATTCTCAGCGTCCGTCAGTGCTGACGAGTCCTTTGCGGCGCATCCAGGTCTGGTCATCGAACTCTTCTCGTACATTCCGAGCGATTGGTCTCTCCCCGCGCGCAACGAGCTCTTCGAACCAGAAATCGTCTGTCCTGCGATTTTCGAAGGAACTACCTATTGCGAAACTGGAATTCAGATCGACGGAAAGAACTATCTCGCAAAGATCGCATTCGTAGACGAGAAACATCGCTCCTCAATGCTTCTATACGCACACTCGTCGACGACCTACATTCAAGCACTCTTCCAAGTTGCACTTCAGCAGTGAGTGCTTCCAGACTCTCTTTTATGAGCCACTAACACGGTTCAGGACGGCCAGCAACTTCGTTCTTCATCCGACGGGCGTGTACACATTCGAAGCCTGGCAAACAGGAGGATCCCCGAAAGAAGTTGTAGACGAAGAAAGTATTTTCTCCTTGATCGGCGTCGAGTGGCATAGTAAGTCGCATCAACTTCCGTTTCTCAAAGCTCTAGCTTCTCTGGCGAGCCAGTCGAAACGGGTAGCTCAGGCGCGAATGAGACAGAAGCTAATGCGAAAATACTCTCTCGTTTGTCCAGCTCCTTCGGCTCGCAATGCGGATTTCAGCAAAGACCACCTCTCATGGGACGGATCGGTATCTGCGTAAGATCAGATCGAGTAGAGCGAGGTCGGAAGCCTGTGTTTGTGTGAATGATTCATGTTCGTTTTCGTGCTGTTTCACGATTGTTGTCTGGCTTGGTTCGCAAGCGTTCTCGCAAATTACTTCAGGATCACGCCGCAGTGCTCAAATAATGGTACCGAATACCGTATACCCTAATGGAGAACAGTCAGAGACTGGAGATTGCAATATTCGAGTGTTCAAGTTGTCGATGACAACATTAGCGTCCCTTTAAGCTGTCCCTCGTCCGTGCGGTTCCACTATTGTCGTGTGTGTCATGCAAATCTGCCAGGCTATTGCTACATCGATTCGTTTACGGGTAGGTGTCAAGGTCAGCTCTTAAGCGGAGAAGAAATATCTGAGTGCGAGCAACAAAACGAACCTCATCTCATCTTTCGCCTGCTCTTCTAAGATATCGTACTGCTTGTCCAGCCTCGGTTTAACCAGATTGATCGGCTTCTGGTCGTCGTCGAGCTGGGATTGGATCTGGTTGATGTTTTTCAATGTCTAGTTGATCGCTCCGGTAAACCCGATATAATCGCGCAGTTGACTCCTCAGTTGAGCTGTGAGTTGAGTAGACTCCCCATGAGACACCATCGAGCCGCGTAGAGGCTGAAGTGAGGTGACAGTAGACAGTAAGAGATGAAGAAATCGGAGGACTCTCGGTTGCTCCTCCATCAACTGCCGACATCTCGAACCCGCCTCTAATCACTTCATGAGAGCCAGATAGAACCCTAGGTCCTCATTTGAGCACCAAGAAAGACGATCGACAACCTCCCTCGACCTGATCCTCCCTCTCGGCGGATCCCGGCATCTCTAGCAGCTCTTAACTCCTCAACGAACCGCAGAAGCAAGGCAGACTGATTACGACAGTACCGGTGTCCCTCGACTGCAAACCTATACGACCTCTGCTTCCTTTCACCTCTTTTTTCCCCTCCTTTCCCCACCCTTTCCTTCTTAGCGATTCCCTCTCCCCTCCTCAATATGAGCGAGCCGTCCGACGAATACGTCGATATTACGGTCTCGTCGTCGCTGGAGTGACCAATCTGTCGGTACGTGTCCTCTCCTTTCCGCTCTGTTAACCGAATCTCCTCGCTAAAACCGTCTCCCTGCTCTCTCTGTTGTAATCAGCTCCCCTCTTGTCGACCCAATCATGCCGCAAACATGCCAACATCTCTTCTGCACCACCTGTCTGCATCGAGCGCTCGACCTCTCCTCAACATGCCCGATTGATCGAACGAGAATCAGGAATCGAAGGGAAGAGCTGGTCGAAGCACCGAGAGTAGTGAGGGATCTCTTGGGAGAGCTTAGAGTGAGATGTAACGAGTGTAAGGAAGAGATGAAGAGGGAAGAATGGGACAGACACGCTTCGAAGTGTGAGGAAATGTCGAAACTGGGAAAAGCGGGAGAAATTGAACAGAGCGTCGCTGGAAATGGGGTTGGGACATTAGTGGAAGAGGTTGAAGTCGGGAAGGTATGTGAACTGTGTGAAGAGCGAGTTCGACTGCGAGATCTATCCGTGAGTCTTCTCCACCTGACTCCGTCGATTCGCAAAACCAGCCTCGAATCCTGCTCGAAGACGCCTCGACCCTATCGCTATTGCTCTCAACTCGTCCCCTCTTCCTTGCACGCCTCTCACCTCCTCGATTCGTGTCCTCTCGTTCCGACTCCGTACCCTCACGCTTCCTTCGGCTGTACCTATCTCGGACCTCGACACCCTTCCTGCCGACCACCTCTACTCCGAGTGTGCTTACGAACCCCTCAAGGACTGCTTTGAACGATTCAAAGTGACGGAGCGGGAATGGGAACTCGAGAATTGGCGGCTGAGACGGAAAGTTGAAGGCCTCGAGCGCCGACTTCTGGATGTTGAAAGACTGTTAGGAGATACGAGACACTCGCTAGGAAGCTTCCTTGTGATATCACCTTCACTCGAAACTCGTGAATCGGATCAAACCCTTCCTCCTGCTCCCCTCGCGAAAACCCTGTCGAGTCTATCTTCTCAAACCACTTCTCTCTCGACCTCTCTCAACACTGTCACCCAATCCCACACCGACTCTCTGCACACAACGCAACATCTCGTCGAAGAGCTAAACAGCATGAGAAGCGCGATTGGAGGAATGAGGATGCAAATGGGAGATCTAACGCGCACCGTACAATATCTCTCGTCGACAACACCGAATGGAGTATCTCGCGAGCGTGTTGGGGGAGTTGGGTTCCGTGGGAGACGGGTCAGGAATCGAAAGAAGGGGGACTCGACCGGTTTTAGGCAGTCGACGATCCGATTCCTCCTCGGACGATCAAGAACAAGAGCACTATCCCGACGCAGAACGATACCTCTCCTCGTCCGCTTCAGATCTGGACGAGGATCTACTCCTTTTCTCGTCACCTTCAATGTTCTCGAATCAAGCCGACCCTTTCCCTCGAAATTACCCACTTCGTTCGGTTCCAATGAACCCTTACTCGCATATACGTCCAACAAGATCAAGCTGGATACCCGGTTTTGATTACGGCCCTGCAGGAGGAGGGGGAGGAGGTCCGCCTTCGCTCTTCAATTTTGGACCGGGACCGCTACTGTCTCGTCCCCCCTGTCTCGGTTCTGGACACGCTGATAGGAGGAACGGCAGAGTAGTAGGTGGTATAGGAGGTGGCATGAAGCTGTAGTCTCGCAACTCGGAAAGGTGAAACATGAGGTTCGTAATTCCTACTTTGCTGGTATTCTCTTTGGTTTTCAAGCCCGCTGATTCTCGCTCGAATGTTGTGTGTCCTAGTCTCAGATTTACTTTATATGACGACGCTCGAACGATAGGCCAAACGAGAGATGGACGAAAGAGCGAAACGGAGCGCGCGCAAAAGGGGACATCATTCTTCGAATCTCGTCGCTTTAACCTTACGAAGCTCGACTCTACCTCGCTCCGATACCGTACACTACAATGATACGAGGCGCACCACACGATAGTTATCTCGTCGCTCTAGGTCGAAACGCGAAGGAAAAGGACGTCGAAGTGATCTCCGGTCGAACATCTTTCGCTCTCGTTTTCTTGGCCTTTCGAGTTCGATCCAAGCTCGCGAGTGAACGCCTTTCCGAATCTCCTCCTCTTCTCCTTTCTTCTGTCTCTTCCTCACCTTGCTCTCTCCCCCTCCTTTCGCACTCTCCTCGACTTCGCCAACGAGCAAACGTTCTCACAAGATGACTTCGCACTCTTCGTCGTTCTACCGCAGCAATTACTGTACCGGCCTACTTCTCTTCACCCGCTGCCCTCATCGCGTCTGGGGTCTCCGAACCTCGCGCAGCTCGTCGGCAAACGCTTACAACCTCTGGTGCTCCCTATCCGAGGAAGAACAACGCGTGAGTCTTCCTCTCGTAGGTCAATGTCGACTCCCGAGCTAACCGGCCTCCGTCTCTTCGCAGCCGTACAAGGACGAGGCCGATCGTGCGAACTCGATTGCTCTCCGTTCCACCTCCTGAACCAGTCAGTCTCTCTCTCTTTCCTCTCGCATCTCGTCGAAGGCTGACTCTCTTTTCGTTGTTCCCCAGGTTCGGATGATTCAATCGACTCTCCCGACTCTATCGATTCCGACTCTTCTTCCTCTCCTTTGATCGACTCTGACGTCGACAACTTTGACGAATCTCCTTCTTCTCCCGGTTCCTCTCTCGCTTCCCCTTCTTCTGCTTCCCTTCATCATCTTTCTCGTTCACTCTTTCTCCTGTTCTGCTCGAAATTTCGCCAAGATGCAAATACAGTACTCCTTGCTCTCTCTCTCTTCTACCTCTTTCCTCGTGAACCTTCTCTGCTGGCTCGATTCTCTCGAGAGATGTGATCTAGCTCTGTGTCATCTGCGAGAGGAACTGGATTAAGCGAAGAGACGGACTGTAAGCTCTTTGCCAACAAAGCTTCTACATGCATTTCTTTTCTTTCGTTGATTCTGCCGTTCAGACTCGTTGTCTGCAGGTTCTTTCCACTCTCGGGAGTCAAAGGTTAGCTACTACACCCTATCCGGGGTCTCTCACACGATTCCCATCCTTCTGTGGGCAAATGAGCTTGCTTCGCGATCTAGTTCCTTGTCAACCGTCATTGCGCTGGACTACTACGCTCGGACCCTCCTTAGTAGCAGTTAGATATCTCTGTCTCGTCAGTATGCCCCGGAACTTCAAAGAGCGAGGAGTTTCTGCGATGAGCATTGACCGCTTTGATCTTCGGTTCTCTTCCTTTTTACGTCCGACGGACGGATACCGCCCATTCAGGCGCTCGCGCTTAGTGCTCTATGCTCTTTGACTTGCTCTGAAGCTGTTGACGGCGGTCCGTTGAGTTCTAGACGCCACAACAGCGAAAGCATACTGAGTAAAGGAAAGCAACAGTTCTCTTCACAAACTCGCATGTTAGGAGTACCCCATCTTCGAGGCATAAAACCGCTCCGCCGGAAGGTCGTATCTCTCTCAGCGAGTAAGTCCACTGGATCTTAGGCTTGCACAATCCGATCTCACGGAATCTGCAGTTCACTCTCGCGTTGGCTAACCCTAACTTTTCTGAGTTTCGCTCGCACCATAACGTCAAACGCACAAGCGACGAGCGGCACCTTTACCGATGTGGGCGACCCCGCGCCTGCAGTCTAGATGAACAGAGAGTCGAGCAAGAGACGAAAGAATCACATTTTCACGCTTTGTTACGAACGAGTCTTTTGCGAAGGACCAATCTTTGTCAAACAGAGAACGTTTGGCGAGCGCAGTCTTCCAGACCAGAGGAAAAGGGGAGGGAGGAAAGGAAGGAAAGGGAGAAGGAGAGAGGAAGAGAGAGAAGAGAAAAGAGAGGAAAAAAGATTATCTTCCCGATTTGGCAACGGTCGACTCGGAGCGCCCGCCAGCAAGCGAATATGTTAACTTGTAGAATGAGAACGAGACGCTGTATTTGCTCTTTTGAGAATTAGAATCAAGGCCAGATTTCGGGAAAAAAAACTTTAGGTTCAAGGGGAGTTTCAGGGGTCCTACCAATCCGCCCAGAGTCTTCTTCGGAGGGGAGGAATCGTATTATCGGTCGATGATGCTGGGTAACCCTTTTCGGCATCGAGATCGGTCGTCGATACTCGAAGGAACCGAGACATCCCGACGCAAGAGAGGCGAGTGGTGGAGAGTGAGTGGAGTGATAGGAGAAAGAGAGCGAGTTTCTTGGCTGAGAAGTTCGGCTCCCCTCTCGAGCGCCGCCGAATCTCACGATTTCTAATGGACGTTCGGTAGAGCACAAGTACATTCCAGTAGATAAAGCGACTCAAGTGAACAACACGAGTAAAATCGATCCGAAAAAACAACACAGAAAATTCATTTTCCTCCCGCGGCAGCAGACTTTCTCCTCGCTTTACCTCTTCCCTTCTTCCCTTTCTTCTTCCCCTTAGCAGTCGTAGTTCCTGCTTCCTCTTCACCTTCTCCTTCAAGTTCGACGTTCTCAATCGCGAATTCATACGCTTCTTTCTAACAAAACCGAAACGAAAACCTCCTCAACGTCAGCAACTCGGTTCAGAGAGCGAGAGTGAAAGGAGGGGACCTACGAGTTTCTCCGTAGACTCTATACACGCCTTCAATCCTTTCGTCTTACAATAAACCTTGACGGCAGCAGGTTCCAACATCAATCTATCAAACTCTTCGTTCTCTCCCAACAATCTCATTTCTCCCCTCGTTGCCCAAGTTCCTGAACGTTTCTCATCGAAGTATAGCAAAGGGAAACGTTTCGTCGACGATGAGGAGGTGGAGCCGGGACCGCGAGGTTGAGGTTTTGCATTGAGGAGTTCTCGAGGCATATCTTTTCCTCGTTCGTCGGCGATTTCTCCAGGCCAATAGGGAAGCGCTCCGGGGGCTCGATGCCAAACGAGAGTACCTATTCCCTCAAACAAACTTGAATCAGTTGCCGCGCAGAGAAGGAACAGAGAGGGAAGAGAGACGAACCATCAGCGAGATCAGTTTTTTCATTGACTGCGACGGTCGGTCCTAATTCAGAGTACTTTGATTGCCATTCCCGAACCATCTGATTCAATGAGAGACCATTCCCAGTCCCAATTGAGAGGAGAGGTTTCGATTCCTCGTCAGGGTTAACGTTGTCATCTGAAGGAAGAGCTTTCTCTTTCCCTTTACGAGATCCTGAGACGGGTTTCGCGGGACTCGATTTTGAGCCTCGTGGAGGAGGAGCAGTCGGGGGTTTCGACGACGAAGTGGGAGCAGCGGAAGGAGGCGCTTTCGAGGTGCTCGGGAGTGGAATGGTCGAAGTAGTTGGAGTAGCTGTGGAGGTGCGGATGACTTAGCTCGACGGTTCGAGAGTAGAGCTAAATCTTTGCGAGACTCACCACCAGTCTTACGACGAGACGATCCTTCGGGAAGTACCCATCTACACATGAAGACGATTGAGCGGTGAGTACGATCGAAGTAAGAGGGGAAAGAGAAAGCGAAGACTAACCCAGTTTCAAACATCTTGAACGTATCTCGATTACTCATGACCGTCTCTTCCGTTTCCGTCTTTGCTGCTGCAGTATCGAGTGCTTCTGGAGCCAAAGTTGATTTCGCTAATGATGATGATTTCTTCTTCTTCGAATCTTTCGTCTTTGTCGTCGTCGTCGATTTCGATTCCTCCATCTTCTTCTGCTTCTTCGACGGAGGTTTCTTCTCCTCTCCCCGTGCCGCATTATCACCCTCCTCGACCTTTCTTTTCCTTCCCTTCGTTCCTCCCGTCGTCGTCGTCGTTGTCGTGGTCGAAGGAGGTCCAGACATCTCAACATCCTCATTCTCTTTGTCCTTGACGCCTCTCAATTTCCTCTTGTTCTCCCTTTCCCTCCCTTTTCTCTCCTCTTCTTCCTTCTCCCTCAATTCCCTCTCGACTCGTTCCCGTTCTTCTCGTTCGAGTCGTACTCGTTCCCGTTCGGTTTCCTCGATTAATCGAATTCGTTCCCGTTCGGCTTCGGCGGCTTTTTGTCGCGAGTCTCCTAATGGATCTTTAACGTCGTACCAAACTCTCTCTAATTCTTCCAATACCACTACTTTATCCTCCTTCTCCTTTTCCTTCTCCTTTTCCTTCTCCTTCTCCTTCTCCTTCTCCTTCTCCTTCTCCTTGTCTTCTTCGCCTTCCGCGTCTCCCACTGTCTGTTCCTCGAGCTCGGAGGAAGGAGGAGGAGCGGGATGGAAATCGAATTCCTCCATCAACAACCTTCCCCCCAAAGCTTCCCTGACCGTTAATTCTCCCAACGGATCATCGAGTTCTTTGATGAGTTTGTCGAGGAGAGGAGTGAGGAGGGAAGAGATTTTGAGAGAGTGTTTGTGGATTGGGGAAGAGGGTTTGTTGTAGATTTGTGCGTTGGTCGTTACTAATTGAGCATCATCCTACTCAAACAACCGTCATCATCATTGAGGTCAGTAGGGGAACTCGAAAGTGAGAGACCAGGAGGAGGGAGGAGGGAGGGAGAGGAGGGAGAGGAACGTACGGCAAAAGATTGAGCTGAATGATATTCATGTCGATCGAGTTTCAATAGCATCATGGACCAATTCATTGGTTGTTTAATGATTTCGTGATAGTCGGGTACGAGGGTTGGATCGATCGGGTTCAAGAAATATTGTTGTTTATCCCAACTAATCAAACCAATCCCTCCCTCCTCATTAGCTCTCTTTCTTCCCGTTCCTTCTTTCGAGAGAGAGAGGAGAAGGGGGGAGGAGAGCGTACCTGATGATTTCAGTGAGAGCTGATCTTAATCTCGTCTCTTTAGGCCAAACGAATCCATCCAATAAAACTTGTTTAACCCATTTCAACCTCTCCAATTTCTTCTTCTCTCGTTTCCTAACTTGTTCAGTCAACATTCTTACCCTCTCCAAATCGGTACGAAGTAATTTGATGAGTTCGAGTTTCGAAGCTCGATCGGAATCGGATTGGAGTCGACTTGTTGCTGAAGCAGTCCAGGGCTAATTCAAACATCAATCACTCCTCGTTAGCTCCACCTTTCCCTCTTTAGCGAAAGTTGAATGAGATAGAGACGAAGGGATAAGAACGAACCTCCAAATGGATCCTCTTCAACAAAGGAGCCCCCGTTCTCCCCTCCCTCTTCAAACTCCAATACCTACAAACACTCATCACGACTTCCTTCTTCCCCGTCAACCCCTTCACTTTCGACAAGTACGAGACGATCCTATCGTAGATGAATTGAGGGACTAGAGGGGTTTGTTTGATCGGGGAGAGATGATGATTTTTTTTCGAACGGAGAGATTTAGAGGAGGCTAGCGGGAGAACCGGGGCGGGAGGTTTCGGAGGAGCACTGGTGGGAGGGACCTGGGGAGTGACGGGAGCGACAGAGGAGGAGGAGGAGGGAAGAGCGAATGGTGCGAAGGAGGGGGATCCGAAAGGGAGAGAAGGGAGTGAAGCAGATCCGGAGAGTGTCGAGTGTTGATAATGTTGTTGTGGTTGTTGGTGTTGGGAATGGAGGATTTGGGAATGATGTTGAGTTATCGCAGGGATTCTAGTCGAAGAAGGAGTTGCAGCTCTCGAATTCGAGAATAAATCCCACTGCTCAAAAAACACAATCCTCTCATCAATCCCAGGTTCTGACTTAGAGTGATGAAGAGAGAGAAATAGTTGACCTGTACTTTCCCATGTTTATCACACCAACTCTTCAATTCCCCTCCCGTTGAAGTCGTCGTCGATCCAGGTTGTTTCATCCTCACTTCCAACCCGAATTCCCTAGCACACGTAATATGATAAGCCGTATAACAATTCCTATTACTACATTGTATACATGCCCCTAATTTCTTCTTGCACAAATAGCAGTTCTATCCCCTCAACGAAATTCCTCTCGTCAGTTTTTCTCATTCTAGAGGGGAGAAGGATGGGAGAACGTACGAGTTTCCACCTCGATTTCGGAACGTTTTCAACTCCATCGATAGGCTCCATGTAAACCGTGTTACTGACTCCAGTTTCAGGGATCCAAATCGCGCAGAGTAAGTGTCCCCAATGTCCTGTCGTCGTTTGTTTGAACGCTCCGAACGGTTGAGGACAGAAAACACAATCCTACAAGCCGATACTAGCAGTGAGCATGAAGAGGGAGAGAGAAGGAGAAGGAGAGAGAGGGAGAGAGGGGAAAGGGAGAGGAGAGAGAGAAGACGTACGACGGGTTTATCGGGAGAAACTGTACATTTTCGACATAACCATTGACCTTCTGGAATATAAGGAACTCCATAACAATCTGTGTACGTTCTCCCATTTCCGTCAGTCCCATGTCAACAACAAGAGAGGAAAGAGAGTCATTATTTACCTTGATGAACTGCCAAATTACACCCATCACAGAACACGATCGCGTTTGAATTCTCACATTCTCCATCATCACAAATCGCACATTTCTCATTCTCCGATGGAATCGCGTTACTCTTCTTCGGAATCGATTTCGTTAAATCGAACCATTCTTTCTCGAGTTTGTCCATGATGACTTCGAAGACCTCGTAAGAGATTGGTGCGATCGCTTCTTTCTTTCGAGACGAGTTGAACGTGTCGAGCCAGACTTTATCTACACTCATCGCACGAGCGTGTGAGGAAAGAGGGGAGAGAGACAGGAGAGGAGAGAGAAGACGAACCTTGTTCATCCATATCGTATTCTACCTGTTTCGCCAACTCCGATTCGAGTGGTTCTATTCCCCATCATCCCATCTCATCGTCAGCTTCTTTCCCGCCAGAAGAGGTGATTGATTGTTGTTGTTGTTTACTCACGAATCCACCTCATATATCTTCCCCCTCCTCCTCCTCCTCCTCCTCCTCCTCCACCTCTCTCTCCTTGGTTATTACACTCGTGATAACCAGTCCATTCAGATCCATCGTTGTACCCGAATTGAGTGTATTGAGGGTTCTCGACCGAGGGAGGATCGTGGAGATCTGGCGAGAGGAAAGAGAAGGAAACGATCGGGAGGTCGAGGGGTTTAGAGGATGACGACGCGGGAGCCATTCTCCCAGTGGCTGGCGAGTGTGTTCAGACGCGTTCGAGAGAGTTTGGGTGAGTTGAAGTTGAGGAGGGGAAGAGATGAGGTGAGAGACGGGTTCGTTTCCTTCCCTTCCACCAACCCTTGTCGACTCTAGACGAGGCCTACTTCGACAGCCGTTTACACTCTCACGATCGTTCACGTCAAAACCGCCTTGCTCGTCAACTTCCTCCGCAGTCGATATTCCCCCCCAGAAACGCAACTCCCGAACCTATCTCTCCTCCTCTCGAGTGAGCAGGATAGTTCATGTCTGTTCAATTCTCCTCTCCCGGTCTACTAGATCCTTACCGGGAAGTCCTCTCTGGAGGTGAGTCCCCATCTATCCTTTCTTTCTTTGGGATGACGATTTTCGGTGGGGGGGAAACCTCAGTCTCACCCTCTCTTCTCCTCGCTTGTTTAGGATCGACCGATTGGGTCTTGTACACTCTCGTGACTGTCGGAGTTTCATCCGAATTGAAATTCTCGAGTAAAGGTATAACCCTCAAAATCCGCTTGAAATCTCGTCACAGAGTTCTGAGCTCACCTCGGTCCGATGTCATTCGCAGGTTCTGGAGGTCTAGAAGAATTAGAAGAAGAATTCAATGACGGACGAGTTCAATACGCCTTTACTCGAGTCAAAGACCCCAACACTCGACTGGATAAATTCGTTTTAATTTCCTGGCTCGGGGAAGGAGTTCCCGATTCTCGTAAAGGATTGTTTCCCTCGCATTCCGCCTCAGTCTCGAAGCAGCTCTCGGGAGCACACGTAACGATTCAAGCGAGAGGGGAAGGAGACGTGATTCCGAAGAATATTGAGAAGAAAGTTTCAGATTCGAGCGGTGCGAGGTATTCGGTACATAATGAACCGAAACAGAAATTCCAGGCTCCTAAACCGGTTGTACGTCTCTCATTCCTCTTCCTTAGCTCCCTCGTGGGTGCGATGAGCTAAAGGAACAGAAGAGGTACAGTCTTCGAATTACGTCCCGATCGGTAGACCCGAAATCGTTCAATCTAAACCTCAACCTCCTCCAACTCCAATCGGAACCTCATACACCTCGAAAAAGAACGAATTGGCAGATATCAGGAGCGGAACGATCAATGTTCCGAAATCTGCTCCGACTCCGAAATTCGGTGCAACAAACCAATCGAGTGATTTCACTCCTTCAGTTCCACCTCCGGCGCCTGCTCCTGTTCAAGCTACCGTGAGTCCTCCCACGATACACGCTTGTTTCCCAGAAAGGGTGAACTGACACACGTGTGTCGTCCGGGAGATCTCACAGCGACCCACTCCTCCCTCCCCTGCTCCTTCCGCTCCCACTCCTCCCAAAGCCCCTGAAGTAATCCGAGCCTCCGAATCTATCCCTTCCCGTCCAGAACCCGTCGGTACAGCGTACACTCCCGTTCAACTACAGAAACCCGGTAAACTCGGGAATCGTTGGCAAGAACAAATCTCCTCTTCCCAATCCCAGTCCTCTCAATCTACTCCTGCTCCGTCCTCTGCGGGAGGTGAGAAGAAACTCACCTGGAGTGAGAGACAAGCATTAGCTCAAAAACAACGAGAAGAAGAAGATGCCGAATCCCTTTCCGCTTCCGCCTCGAACTCGAACTCGACCGTGACGAAGTCAGCGATCGCGATTGGAGGTACAGCAGCGATTGGATTAGCTGCGGGAGCTACGCTTGGAGTAGGAGCTGGGATCGCAGGGGTTGCGGCGGCTGGAATGGGAGCGCTCGCGGTGGGAAGTGCTGAGAAACAGAAAGAGGAAGAGGAAGAGGAAGAGAGTGAGAGTGGGGGTGGGATCCCGCCACCGCCGCCTCCCCCGCCTCCTCCTCCACCTCCCCCGATGCCAGCGATGAAGAAGGAGGAAGAGAAACCGATTGAGGAGAAAGTTGAGGAATTACAAATTTCAGAGTCTGAGGGTCAGGAGGATACTTCGAGCGGAGAGTTACCGCCTCGTACAGTGAATTCTGGACAACGAGGTCCGGGGGGGGGGGGGGGGGGGGGGGGGGGGGGGGGGGGGGGGGGGGGGGGGGGGGGGGGGGGGGGGGGGGGGGGGGGGGGG